>NW_009234403.1:72065-76362 GCF_000690835.1 Fulmarus glacialis | reverse complement strand
GCACGTTCCTCCATGGCTGAACCGGGACTGTCCATCTGGCCGCTTCATAGAGCAGCAGAGACGTACCAGGGAAACAAAAATACTTTTCTGCTGCTTGTGTCTAAGGAACAGACAACCTCGTTCTACACTTGAGAGCCTGAAGGAGCTCAGGCAGACCATGCGGGATGATTCAGAGTGACTGACCCACCTCCTGGGGACTATTGCATAAGATGCCACTGCTTTGCAATTTGTTTTCTTCCCTAGTTGCAGCATGAATATCTGAAGCCGAAAGGCTGTTTTGTGTTTTGTGAGAGAATAAGCCTGTCCCACTGGTGAGTCTCTAAGTCCGTGTCATACAAAAAAAAATTCCACCTTACTCCATTTGTTGAATTTCACACATTAACACCCTGCGTGTGTTTAGCAGAGACAAACCAAAGCTAGCTTGCAACACATTTAAGTTTGCTTTCCCCCTACTCCCCACTAACGACTCATTTAACAGCAGCACAGCAATTAGAAAATCAATATTCCATTCAGAGACGAACATTTCATCTAAAGCATTACTTAAGGAATGCCTCGTGCAGCCTCATTTTTGCCTGGACAAAGGATAAGGCAGAAGGGACGCTCTGGTGTTAGGTTATCTGATTGATTTAAGATGATTCCTCTTAAGGCCCACACAGTATTTGCAAAACGTTTCCATGGCTATAGCCAGCATGGATACGACATTCTGCTAATAAGCACCTGTGTGCCAGGGCGTATAAATACAGTTGCAGAGAAATGCAAGCTTGCTTTATTGTTTAATCACACCACTGTGCTGGTTTGGGCTGGGATAGAGCTAGCATGGGGCTATGGTTTGGATCTGTGCTGAAAACAGTGTTGGTAACACAGGGATGTTTTCGTTCTTTCTGCTGAGCAGTGCTTACACACAGTCAAGGCCTTTTCTGCTCCTCACCCCACCCCACCAGCAAGCAGGCTGGGGGGGCACAGGGAGTTGGGAGGGGACACGGCTGGGACAGCTGACCCCAACTGACCAAAGGGACATTCCATACCATATGGCCTCATGCTCAGGTCCCATACAATGTTTTGCTTTACTTGCGCGCGGCTTTTGCTTTACCGATTAAACTGTCTTTATCTAAACCCATGAGTTTTCTTGCTTTTACCCTTCTGGTTCTCTCCCCCATCCCACCGGGGGGAGTGAGCGAGCGGCTGGGTGGGGCTTAGCTGCTGGCTGGGGTTAAACCACAACAACCACCCACCTGAATAAAACACAGCCTGACACATGTCATAAGGAATTTCTTTAAGAATGCAAGGCCCTTAGGCATTGAAGCCCCATTTGTATTCCAGTTGTATTAACCAAAAATAAAATAAGTAAGTAACAATCACATCTTCTTTGCTCTGAAAGGATTTTCCAGCCATTCAAGCGCTTACTACATTGCTGTTACAAGCTCCCTTACTGGAAGTGCAAGGGCAGCAAAGGGGAAGAAAAGCTGAGACAAAGCGAACAGCAGAAATCACAACCGAGAAATTATTCTGATTTGCTGCATCTGAGTTGGTGCTGGAAGACTACAGCACTCGCCCAGCACAGCCTCGTGCACTCCCGCCCCAGTCCCCGGTCGGACGCAGCACAGCAGCCCCGCCGTCTTCCCTGAATTCTATAATTAGTATCAGTGATTATTCAAGCAAGATTCAAAACACTGCCCATCTGCAGAGTCCAGGGTGGGAGCAGTCTGTTTTATTTTCATGTTATTTAAAATAAGAGCTCTAACTGCCAATTGTTGTTGTGGAAAACCACTCCCTTGCATGCAGACAAGCAAGGATGGTAAGACAGTATGTGGACTCAGGAAAATTCACCACCTTTCCGAGTCATTAGAGAGAGTGGCAACAGCAAAAATTCCCTAAGCTTAGAGCAAAACCAGCCACATTCCTTCCCACCTTCTCCAGAAAACTGAAAATCAGATGTGTGTGTTACTAAATTAAGTAGCAGGAATTCCTTTCACGGGGAACACTAGTGATGAAAGCTGTACAATGCAGACTTCCCTCACCCATCCATACTAATTCCCTGGTTTGTTTGCGTGTGTATGTGCGTGTTGTGTAAGCCATAATTATGCAATCTCACAATTTAGCATTGAGCAGATTCTCGGCTTGTTACAGCTCAGCAACAGAGAGCAGCTTATGACCATAACAAAAAGGCTAGATTTTTCTGCAAACTTACTGACATGGAATAATGTGACCTCTTGTATCATGGAAAAGGGCAGTGCAAAGATGAGCTCCAGGAAAAGGGGCCACCGCTGACAAAAATTCCTAGTAATGTATTTGGTTCTCTTTCTAGTTAATGCAAAATTAAGCTGACCATGGGAGCGACATGTAGAACCTTTAAAATAGGTCTGTGATGAGGTCGCTATGAATTGGATGCCATGACACAGAAAAATCGGAGCTCTCTGACCTCAAAAGCAGCACAACAAACAACTACACAGAACTAGACACTTGACTGGGATAAAACATTTTCCAGTGTACTTTTTGATACGAATGGTTGATAAAATCACTGGACAAAACAGCTCATCCTAACTAACATTCATAAACTGCTGAATTTGACCTTTTTTTTTTTGGTCAGGTGATCAGTCACTCAAATAATTTTTCGACAGAAAAATAATGAAGTCACTTTTTCAGGTGAGACAAAATAAGCGTAATTTTTAAGGTTTATGAATAGTTGTAAACAATGGTCAGATTACAGGAATACTGCAAATGCCAGTTCACAATATTTATTAGAGTAAGAGTTTACTAATCACTGTTTCAAACAGTTGGCCTGCCCTAATCTCCATAGAGTATACAATGGGTTTTGAAGACCTATTTATGTTTAGCTCGATTATAAGGATGAACAGAGTTAGCAGAAGTCAATTTCTCCAATATATTTTACTGATACCAATCAGTGTTATTCTTTATGTACTGAATACCAATAGCACAAATCAAATTTAATCCTGCATTCTTTATGCACTGACATTTATAGAAAGAAAAAAAACGTTAAGAGGAAGAAAAGTGTCCAGAAAAACTACTCAGAGCTGAATGATGCTTTTTCAGCTTATTGTTGACAAGGTCTGTGGTTTTAATACATCACATAGGAGAAAATAAAAATGCCAGAGGTGCAGGTGATACAGTACTCATCCTATTCTGAAAATACTGACACGTTGCTCTAGCCTGTAACTTATTGGAGTCAGGAGGAAGAATGCCACATGCTGATTTGGAACAAAGTAGGATAATGGGCTGGGTGAAATCACGGACTGTGGAATTATCTTAAATGTTTAAGCGAATTTGATCCTTCCAAAACCTTCAGCCTCATGATTGGGTTGGTGGAATTATTCAGGTCAAGTCCTATTTTGCATTTTAATTTAAAAAAAAAAAAAAAAAAAATCTAACCTGAGTTTCAGAACACCAAGGCCAGGACAGTTAGTCCAGGACATTATTGATGAGTCTTCAAACCACAGGTAGCGGTGTAGGACTAAAGCAATTACAATTTGGTTGCCTGAAACCAGCCTGGTGACCTGAGTCCAATTCTCAGCAGCAGGTGCCTAATCCTCAAAGAGCCGCTGACCAAGTGACAGTCATTGACTGTCTCCCCGGGGCACGTGTAGACTGAAGGAGCAGTGGGGGACAAACCAGCCTGACTGCCACTCGCAGAGGTCTCTGTGGCGGGGGTTCAAGGCGTGTTGTCTGGGAGGCGTAGGAAAAGCTGCCATCACCACATATGCTATACCTGTTGTGAGGGTAGAGAACGGAGATCCCCAAGCTGTCAGTCAGAGCCACATTCACACAGAGGATTTTTTTCATTTCTAGAAGTTGTTATTGGAAAATGTCACTATTCATTGCCAAGAGTTCCCGTGATGCAGTAACTCTCATTACACCTAAGCCCTCTCAGCACAAAATAGCCACACACTGATAACCTGAATATATTTGCTGCAGCTGCTGTTCCATAGACTGCACTCTTGTACAGTCAGGTAATTTTACATGCTTATTAGCCCCATTATTTTATAACTCATTCCTCTGTGTAATGCTGACTCTATATCACTTCATTTTAACAAAAGGATATGTTCCTCTGAGACAAGAAGGGATGAGGAGTCTCAGAGATGGAAAGGGAGGGTGGAGTAAAGGCAGCAGGTCATGTTGTGCCTGGGCTGAGGAAGCGCCCGGTGGCGCGGGTTCCCGTGGGAGCCCTGCAGCCTCTGCCCCATGGGAGCCCTGGAGCCTCTGCCCCTGCTGCTGCTGCTCTTCCTGCTCTGGAGGGTCCCCTCAGAGAGCTCTGCCCTGGTTGGGTGCTCGCGGAGGAGCG
>NW_009234403.1:6562-71979 GCF_000690835.1 Fulmarus glacialis | reverse complement strand
ACGCCACAGCGCCGCGGCCCCCGACACGGATTCTTACAGCCATGGCACTAAGGTCTCAGCCGTCAGCACCATTCACACTAACGGCCTGACCACCCTGGAGAGGGAAGAGGTGCCTACAGTTCACAGTCTGTGCTGCTGCACACACTGCTCGAACCAGGTATCCTTGTACTGCTCATTCAGTAACGCTCCCTGCTGAAAAGTCTTCCAGCAGCCCCCCAGCCCCCGTGTCCTCCCTCCTCCCCCACCCCAGAATTTCTCTTAAGGCCCCAGAAGTGCAGAATCTGGGTGCTACCAAACTAACATCTTCATGTTTCTCATGTTTCAGTCTTTCTCAGTTGCAGCTCCCAGCTCCCCTAAGACACCTATCTTATAGGTGCACGGAACATATATGCCAGTGCTTTCAGGAAAAACAGGTGTAGAAAAGGTGTTTCTTCCAACAGTGCACTAATGTACATGTGCAATATATTTACCAGGGAAAGCCTCAAGAAGTATACAAACCATGGAAAACAGTCTAAGATGAGCCTCTTTAGCTAGAAAAGACGAGGAGAGACAACATGAAAATGTCCCTTTAGCAAATTATCAGCAAATAATGATAAGATATGGTAAAATAAGAAATAAACCGTCTTTTTCTATTTACTGTCTTTTACTAAAATTATGTATCATACATCTCACTGTGTCTGTGATTATGAGTTTTTAAGACAACAAAACTTTTTATAACATTCAGAAGAGATAACCAAGCTCTCGAGTCAGGGAATAAGCCAACCGTGAACTGGCACCAGGCACTGGGCTCCCTGGGCCATCACTCTGACGTGCTCCCATCATTCTGTTTCCTCACTCCCCTGCTATCAAAACGTTTGCTCTGCCTGTTATGTGAGAGGGTTGGAACTGAGGCTAATAAAGTGAGTGATAGCCTCAATATGAGTGACTTTATCTAAGGAGGGCAAGACACCCTGCCTTGGTTTATACAAAGAGAGAGCTTCAGATATAAAGGCATCAAGTAAGAGAACTTCTCTCAAGTGCATGTCAGAACAGGTACAAGAGGGCCATGATAATGAAAAAAAGACAAATAATTCTTTGCCCTTTTCTTGCAGGTTTCACTCAAGGACCTGGAATTGCTTTATGAATACATATCACGGAAGCTGCCAACAGTCTTGGGAAACAGCAATGTTATACAAAGATCATAAGCCACATTTAAGAGATGAGAGTTTAAAAAAAAAAATCAAATGCAGAAGTCAGCTGATAGTTTTTCCTAAGTCACATGTTCTGTTAGAACATGTTAAAACAGAATCAAAATTACTGCCTAAATGTCTGTGTAAATGAAGGCAGGAGTAACTAGTTAAAGGCAGAAGGATTGAGGAGATTAATATTAGCTAGACTTACTTCCCTAGATGGCTCACAGAGCTTATAATAGAATAGGGATGCAAGAAAGCAATTAAAAGAACCAACTTAAATAAATCTCTAAGTGCTGAAGGTTTGCCAACATATACCTCTAAATTCTTCTGCAGTGCAACTGGGCCCCTTCCTCTAGGGACTTTCTAACAACCTTTCAGACATCAGGATAATTATTGCAAAGTGTGACCCAGACTGTGGTTACTGGTATAATCAAGAAAACCCTTTGTGGTTTCAACATTAGACACAATCTCACCAGTGAAGCAGACTTTCAACTGTTGGCTAACATTTTTGTAATGACTAAACTTAAAATTACATTCCCTGCGACTGGGCGATGCACCCAGTGGGTTGGGGTTTACATTATCTGCTGCAGGACTGCTTACCCAGACAGGCTTCGCTATCCATTATGGATCTGCCACAACTGTAATCCCCAGAGAAGACTCCTGGCGAGGAGCACATTCAAGGAGTTAGAAAGGGGAGAAGATAGATAATGGAGGGAGAGAGACAATATCTAAATGCTCTTATCATAAGGGTAGGATATGGCTAGTGAAGTGTTCCTGCTCTGGCAGACTAGGCACTGCTGTTCCCTTGCAACGTCTTCTAAGCAAAACTTGCTCCCCTGGTGTTTCAACTCCTCAGATTGAGTGAGTGTTTTATCCCTTTGGGAAGCTTAAAGACTGTAGTGGATTTGCTAGTTTCTGGAGCACAGGGAACTCCACTGCTGGGATATAAATCCTTGCTTGGTTCTAACATGCAATCTCCAATTTAAGCAAACAGGGAGTAAGGAAAGAAATGAAATACTAATTGCAATCCAAATTGCTCCGTCTTCTATCCACCCCCTGCCAACCCTCCTCCCTGCTCCCTAATCCATAAGGTCTGAGTGATGATCAGTGAATAATTAATTCTGGGTGAGCTGGAGAGGTTTCACGCAGAGAGCCTCTGCAGATGCAACACCCAGTTCAGGAAACACATGGCTAGCATTCAGCGGTGCCCCGTCGGTACCTCTGGGCATCCAGCACCCACCAAGGCACTCCCATGCATGCAGCAGGGAGTCACCCTGCTAATTACACTTTGTTGGTCAAACCCTCTATGATCACCAACACAGACACTGCACAACCAACACATACTTCCACGTTTACTTAGAGCATTAATAAAAAGTACAGTGAGAATGCCACAATACAGGGCAATCATGAACAATGCCATGTCAGTGATTAAAACTATTAGGGTATAGCATTAAAGCAACCACTTCAGCGTGTATCAAAAGAAATAAAAAATGCTGCACTGTGGTTGTTAAACCATGCAAACCTGATCTTCTGAAAGCACAAAAGTTAAAATAGAAGAGAACTCACAAACAGCCAAATTTTATACCTCAGTCTCTTCACTGATTCAGTGAATGTGTAGGAGAAATGATAACACTGCAAGTGTCTCTTCCCTTTACAATAGTCCTAAACTGAACCTCCTGATCCAAGTACCACCAAATTCAAGCAACTGGTAACTTGAATTCAAATTATCCTCTTACTGTTTTTTAGCAACAGCCAGGACTAAAATTGTTCATATGTCACAAGATAGCAACAAACATTTTTTATTGTGATTGACAATGCCAAACATCTCACACACACACACACACTCCAGACTCTTCATATTACAGACTCGAGAGAACTGGATAACTGAGAAAAGTCTCCAAAGCATCTGTGTTTCACCCTGCACTAGTTGCAGAATTGGTTTTTCTGTGCCTGGAGGGAAACCCAGCGCGCAGTGCGATGGCTGATCAGGTAGCAGTACGGGAGGCACGTTACCCCTCGTCAGGGAAATGTCACATCCTGGCTCACAAAGAGCCTGCCCTGCAGCCTGGATTCACGTCCCGACAGGACGGCGCTTGGCCTTCGTTAGTGCCCAGGAGGATTATGCCCAGGCAGAGGATGAACAACAGATTCCAAGATGAGCTAATAACAGCCCTCAGCCTTTTCATTTCAATTCTCAGAAGCAATGCATTTTTTAAAAATTTTGTTCTCACAAAAAAATATTAATCTATAAATTCTCCCCTCTTTCTCTCTCTGTATATATACATATCATTTAAAGTGTTACTATATAGCAACAAACACATCCATAATGGAACAAATCTCCCCACACAGCAAGGCCAGCAAAATATTAATTATTCAAGGTACATACAACAGATTTATGTAAATCATTTGGTAACTACCGCAGGACTACTTTGCAGAGGGACTCCTGTGGGGAAGAAGCACTGAATGGTTCAGATAGGGGATGTGTGTAATCTCTCATGTACCAGCAGTGGAGCATGGGGGCTATTGTACAGGGCCAACATAATCCCAGAGACATTTGTAAATGTGAGCAAAGGGGACAGTCTGATATAATACCTATGGCTTCATAATTACTAATACATTTATATCATTTTGTGAATGAATGCCACCCTCCTGCACACTATCAATCATGTACAATGCATGTCACATTCCCTTTCTCATATAATTACTTATATAACACATGTGGATTAAAGCTAAATTCATATTTCTGGCTTTAATTCAAATCAGTTAAGTATTTTTAAACAAATTATATTTTAATTCCAGCTAAAATGCACTGGTTTAATTCAACTAAAATCAGTTCTTGCTTCTTTTCATCACACCTGACCTGAATTTTGCTGAAGACAACCTAAGTGAGGCATTCTGTAGTTGTACTGAAAATTAAAATTATAAACACTGCCAACCAGATAAACAAGATCATAATATCAATATCATAAGAAGATATCCAGATGTGAACAATCTACTTGAAATCTCCCTAATAATCATTTAAGAAGAGGCTCCATATCATAAGGTATTATTAAAGAGTATGGTAAAGAGGAAGGACAGAGGAGCATATTTTTCCTCAGTCTGTTTTTTTCTTCCCTCCCAGCTGGTGGATGAACTTGACATAGTTATTTTATATTCACAAGTCTTGAACATCATTATATCCAGTCCTCTGTACAACTAACTGCCAGCAGTGAGCTCAACACACAGGCTGCCTCCAGCTACAATCAACGGATTTCTGTGCACGACCACTGCAATATGAAATTGGATAACAAGATATACATGTCAAACATCTGCGTCTTCCAGCTTTCTGAACAAAGGCTTGAAAATCTTGCCCACCTCGGTTGTTGTATGTATCTCTCTTTGCCCCTCACACAGATTTTCCAATCAAGGTTTTGCAGAGTTTCAATAAAGAACACAGTGAAACCTGTTTTTAAACATTTTCTCCTTCCAACAGAGAAAGACATCTATTGCTAATACTAATACTAATGACTGAGTAGAGGACAGAAAAATTTGATCCATCAAGCAAAGTACCTCTCCTATGCAACGGGAAATTCCATTCTGAAAGATGGAAAACTGAGGCAGATGCCAGGTGGATATCCCTCCCCCGTGCCTACACAGCGCTAGGGGCAGAAACTGAGAGGATAGTTTGACATTACATCTCTTTAAATGCAACTGCACACTGCCATTGAAAGGAAAAGTCCTTTTTCTGCCTCTTCCTGTTACTCTGCAGTTACACGAGTTGGTTCAGTGCCCTAATCAAACAGAAAATCACTCCCCTAAAAAATAACTTCCCATTGAATCAACTTGCTGACCTTCCTAAGATTGCGTGATGACTGGATCTGCTGCGAGGGGAACACGTGGCCTGGAGACAATGGGCTGGGGAAGGCAAGACTGTTCCTCTTAGTTTAAAAGTAATGTTTTCATCATGGGCAGTTTTCATTGTGTGCCAGAATATTTAAGCCTGGGATAGAAGTATCTTAGTTTTTATTGTAAACAAATAATAATTTAAAAAGCTAACAGAAGAGTCTAGAACTAACAGAAAGTGTCTTCTGATATAAAAGCTGTAGTGATGGCATTTTCTTTCTCTTTTTTTTCTTTGAGTTTATTGACATGGAGAGTAATGCTAATGTAATTGCACTGAAATTCATGCACATGAAAATCTCACCAGGGCAAAGTCAGAATAAATGGTCTGTTTGGAAACAAAATGTTAATGCAATGGAGTAGCAGTATCTGTCTTTGATGTGAAGAATAGCAAGACACCATCAGCCACAGTGCAACTTAACTGTCACGCTCGCTCAGAGTCTTTGCTGAAAGGATACGAACAGAACTATTTGCTTGTAACCCTGAGGTGTACACTGATGCACCACAACATCATGTCTGCCAGGCAATGGCCAAATGAGTCAATAATATGTATTCAGACTGTGAGAACAGTAAAATGAAAGAAAGCATCCTTCTATCCATTAATCAACCTGATCTTCCACTGCAGAAACAATGCCTTCCGATTGTCGGCATTTACCAAAGATTCTTCAAATGCTAACCATCTGCAGCTGTAATACAATGCTTTGATTACAAACGTCAAAAAGATAGAGCATAAAATTAACTTCTCCTTATTTAGTAGGTTTAGAGAAATGTGGCTTCACGCTACACTAATTCAGTGCCCTCAGTATGAAAACTCCCCATTATGATGTCTCGTCAAATTAAAGCCAACGATACAACGATGTCATCTCTATCCTCACACAACACTATATTTTGTAATTAAGCAGGACAGTGAAACAATGGCCTTGCTTATAGAGAAAAGGTCAGGAATGCAAAACATATTTTTGCAAGCTAATTGCAAGATGCATGAAGCCAATTATTCCAGTAGTGCTGCATATGCCTAAGCAGGAAGGATTTTATAATTTTGCTACATGACTCCAAGTCGAGTAAAAGCGCAAGCTGTACCCTGTGGGGCACTGCGCTGTTTGTTTGGACTGTTAGGAAACCAGGAAGCGGAGAAATGTGAAGAAGGCTATTAAAATAATTCCAGCCTCTTAGCCCTTCCCTTGACATTGTACTATGGCTTGAAAAATTTCTAGGAGTTAATATAGTCTTTTACTGAAAGATATTAGACATGACCTCCCTGTTCAAGTAGGAAGTTAGTTTGAATATGTAGGATAAGGGAAGTGTTTACATATTTCTTTGAGAATGTCGAATACGTTTACCTCAGGTAGCCTCAGACACAAATCACAGATTCACATGCATGTGCAAAAGCCAATTTAACAGGAGAAATTGTTGAGACCTTGCTGTTGCCCTGGGAGAAGCGGACAGGCACCACATTGTTTTCAGTCCGTCTCTGCCCCTCTTGGGGTTATTAAATGGCTTTAGCCACAAGGAGCAGCGTATTGCTGAATGGGGCTTTATAACAAGTTTTTCTATATGCACGGGCCGGTGCAATTGATCTGCAACCTTCCAGATTTACCAGGAGCTCTACTTCCCTTCATCAAGCAAATGCAGTGCAAAGAACACTGTCCGGGGAAGGGCTTGAGCTTTTCCGAGTCACTGCTGGGGCCGCCGTGCTCCGGAGGACCGAAACGGCCGATTCCACACCGAGTTTTAAACACACTCCCGCTCTAACTGCCCCTGTCGTCAGCCATTCACTGCAGCACCAGACTGACTCCAACGGGGAATAAATGCCACTCAACACGATGGAAACCCAAACCACCTGCATAAGGGAACTGTACATTATTTTTACAAAGCAGAGTATTAGTCTTTCTTCCATACAAAGGATTATTTTTTTCTTTCAATGCCTCCCAAAAAAAACCCTCCAAAATCCCCTCTTTCCATTAAGAGCATTATCCTTTTAAAAAAATTTGAAAACCAGTTTCTAAACTTCCTAATACCATGAGAAGAAGATGAGGAACACAACTGTTTCTGGGGAGAACTGGTAATTTCCTCCTGCATCTCTCCTTCAAAGCAGTTCTCTCTGATTTTACTCTAGCCTCCTAACATAGCCATTAATTAGAGATCAGTAATTAACTTTCTGGTTCAAGAAATACTTTGCAAAGGAACCCATTAAAAGGCTGATTTGCATATTCCAGGAAAAGCTAGCCTTGATATAAATGCAGGTACTGTATGAGGCCAGTCTCAATCCTGAGACTGTCCTTGAATCTTTATCCACCTTTTATCTACCTACATTTGTTCCCCAACTGTGGGGGGAGTGGGAACAGACATTACCCACTGCACGAGAAAGCAGACATTGTTACCTGCTGGATGCTCCCGTTCCTGACTTTGCAAGACGTTTTCTTTTGCATTTCAGTTATTGTTGACAGTGCCGAATGGTTTCCCCATACAAGCTCAGCAGTGTTTCCTCAAAATATTTTCATTATCATGAAAACCAGAGGCCCCTGCGCTGTACTTAACGTGCTATTAGTGTCACCCTTCACTGTGCACCTACTATTATAAGTCTTCCTACTTAGAAAGCTTCACTGGCTAATGCCGTTTAAGCAAGGAGGCAGAAGAGAGAGCAAGCTCTCCAGCACTTGTTCACACGGATCTGAAAGCCCTTCATGCGTTCTGGGGTCTGCCAGTGTCCTAGTTCTGCAAGATGAGTCATTCCTCTTGCCAAAGGAAACAGAGTGACTTCTTCATCCTTTGTAATGCAGCGCTCACCATATTCTCAACAAACTTAAACAATTTCATCATGCCTAAAAATATTTGGCACATCAAGTTTGTTGGGAATAAACAAATGATAATTAGATCTAAAAAGAACTCACAAACTAAGTTTACTGTAAGAGTACAGACGTTCATAAGTTATTGATGCTCTCCTATTGCATCAAAGTAAGCTTTATGAACATTTGAAAACCCATACAGCAGACTGCATTAGCACTAGATTAGGAATTAAATGCACAACAGTACATGACTTGTACACTTCCTCTTCCCTCTTGGGTTATAAGCAAAAATTTTTGATGAGATTAAAAAAAAAGTAGTTTAAAGAGGAAGTAGCAGTAGTGCAAGTTGTTGCTGTTATTAATGCACGGCTGTACTCCTTCCAAGGCTGAGGCTCATTTAACAATCAACCATATGCTCAGACTTTTGTTGTGCCAAGAAAAAGCTTAAATAGAACGTTATCTTCTGGAATTATGAAAAAAACCTTGCAAAATAATCACAAATGTTAGTAATTGAGAGTTCCTTAGCATTAAATGAATTCTAGGTGCACTGAGAAAAAGTGTCGCTAGGAATGAGGAACTCGGGGATTACATCAAAATATGGAGTTACAGAGAGTACCCATTCTCCACCAAATCAAGACAGTCTGAAGGTATTTGTCCCACAAAGTGATACTGTGTCCCTGCCCTCTCAGTGCTAGTGTAAAATCACGGCAGCCTTTGCCAGTTTCAGAGGAAATGGGAGCAAGTTCATGTATTTAGATTTAAAAAAAACCAACGCCCATATAAACCTACTTTCTAAATTCCTGACAAACTGTCAGAAATTATTTTTAAAAGATTACTGTAACGAAGTGACAGCAGTGACTGAAAAGGTCACTACAACAAGAAAACAATCATAAATGCCCTAACAACAGTAATTAACAACTGCAGCAGAATAACCTTCTCTCAGTTCTCTGGCTCTACTCCCTGTGCCCAAAGCCCAACCCAGAAACTTTCTCCATCACAGATTTTGTAGGAGAAATGTGGGTCAAATTAAGAAAAATCCATCTGCCAAATGCTTGATTTGTGGCTGATTCCAGAGAGGCCGCTACAAAGACAAACATTCAGCGCTCCATGATAAAAACTTTGTTAGCTGCTGTAATAAATCAGGATGCAGGAGACATTGTTAGCAAAAAGCCACTTTAACGGAACCCTTTTTAGCTCTAACAAGCAATCTGACTAGCCAACAAATTGAAAGGAGCACTCGTTCCACAATTCTCCTTTAAATCTCATATTTATATAAACTGATTGTACCAGATTAATGCACCTCTCATAGAGAATACTAGTTATACTTGGTCTGATTTTGTTTCTCTTACTCACAATCAATAATTTTATTACTGTTACTGTAACAGGACTCCTAGTAAAAAATCAGTATGCAAAAGACCAGCAAAATTTAGCCAACTACATCAATGTGAACCCCACAGTAATTTACTGAAGTTAGTGCAAATCCTTTATTCCACCTTTTTGCAAAAAAAAGTTCTCTTCTCAGTCAATGTAAAATCCAATATCATGAGAAACAACCGTGTTTTTTCTACAAACATAATCTCTGCTTGACTATAATCAGTGTATTTTTCTAACACACCCCTTTGAGCAATTCCTCAGATGTTCTCTATAGAGAAAAAATGGTTGGCCAAGGTTTTACTAAGCCAGAATTCTCTGAGTTTTCATAGTTGCTGCAAACATACACGCACACGCCATGGCAGAACTGCAAACAGCTGCCTGGCAATGGACACGGGACCCTGGTAGATGGCACGTCAACTCGCCCCCACACATCTCAGAGCTGTCAGCTCCTCCCGGGACGCAGTAACCACGCTTTACAAGAGCAGCTCGGCAAGACTCCACTGGAAACCCGGCTGTTCTCTTTGTGCCAAAGCAAGGTACGAAAACCAGACTCTACTGGCACAGAATTAACAAGGCGATTCTGAACTGATGCCAGTGAGACATTCTGTGACTTTTCCAACGTTTAATCCTATTTCCTTGTTTTCCTTTGTTATAAAACTCACACTGTACAAATTTCTCACTATTGTAGGAGGTAATAATTTTCCATTTTAAATTTACATGATGTATTTAAATGCATGCATTAATCAAACACAGGATAAAAAGCATAGATATGTTTGTTTATATTCTCTTCTCTGCTCGACATACACGCCACGACCACCTAGTTAGCTGTCTGTACATGTATGTGCACATTTCGTACATTCATACGCATCTGCTGTACATAGCAGGATAAACAGGACATGCGAGAAAAGGAAAAATAAAGAAACTAAGAGGCATGACACAGTAACAATTGAGAGACACAGAAGCCAAGTAACAGAATCATTTATGATCTACTATAGCTCAATATTTCAACCTGCAGGGTTTTGATTGCATTTATTGCACTATTCATTTTTGCTATGGCATCTCCTGCAAAAATTCTACAAAGCTCCAGAACAGAACGCTGTTATAATGGTTACTTGCATGAGCAAAGGAGCAGTTCGCGAACAATCAGCTTGGATACAAGATGGAGTCAAGAATCAAATATTTAAGAGGCAAATACTCCAATACCAGATGCTTCTTTGAAACAGTTCTTGGATTTCAAGAAAGACAAGGAAGCACAGCAGAAAATGCATGAGAGTGATCTAAAAGACTCAAGCCCTTTCATATACAGAAGTGAGTATGTTATGCATTTTAGCAGACGTTGATGGGAATGTTCAGGAAGATAAAATTATCTTCCATAACCAAAACCTCAATGCATGACTGAGAAGCCCAGCTGCTGCTTTTCTTTCACCTCTCTGAGAGCAACCGTACCTAAGGCCAAGATCTTCTGCAGAAAGATACTTGCTTATATTATAGATCTGACACTACTGTGAAAGCAAGGGGACTAAAAGCTTGCTGTCAAAAGCTACCAAGTGTCCGACAGTTTCCTCCGGATCAGGGCATGTCTATGTATCGTAGATGAAGTGTATTTATGAGTGATTACCTGCCTAATGGAAGCCTTTCATTTTCAGTTTCTAAATACTCGTATAAGCAAATCCTTGGGTTTTATTCAAGGCTGCCAAATGCTACCTCTCCTCTAACCCACACTTTAAGCTTTACACTGAAAATGCACTACAGCCATTCACTGAATCTCTAAAGAAAAGTTGCAGTAAATCTGGCTCTGTCTGAAAGGACACTGCCCAGCAAGCTCCAGGGCTCTTGGGGAGGGCAAGGAAATTACAAAGCTTAATTTGGGAAAATGACTTTGGCTGCAGGGCTGGCCGAAACAGTTAATTCCCATGTCCTATACTGCCAGTTCACAGAAGGAAACAAAACTCATCTAGGTAGAAAGAAAACATTGTCTAATTTGGCTGTTCTTTGAGTGAAGCAGCAGCACTGTAGGCAGATTCCCGGCTACACTCGCTTGTCTTCCGTATGGAACACAGTGCCCTACTTTGAGCGTTTGTGAAAACTGCAGCACAGGAATCAAATCAGCTCTGTCTTCCCAGATAGTAACCCCTGAAATATTACTCTGCACTGACCAGCACAATCCTTTTACTTGCAGAGTCCAGAAGGAAAAAGCTTAGGAGGCTGTAATAGGTCAGGTAAGGAAAAATCCAGATTGACAATTGTCATTTGCGGGCTTCAGAAATTCACAGCCCCTCCAACGAATGAGTAAGTATAGCCAAAACAAAGTAAAAGTTGTCATTGCTTTTAAAAGTGAAGCATTTACTCAATGGATTCTAAAGTAATGTCTTGGTATTTTAAAATGCCACTGCTACAAAATGGTTACATCAGTGTATGTCCAATTTGGCGCATTTTTCAGACATAGACTTTTCTTGGCACTTAATACTTCTGTGTCATTCCCTGAAACGACTCACGTAAGGTTGAAAGATCTTCCTTTTGGAAGCAAACCACTAGTTTGTTTCTGTGGTTGGTAATGGAGTCTGTCTTACCCAACCCCGACCTTGATCTGCATGTGAATTCACACATAAATTTACCTAGAATGTATGTCTGTCTCATGCACACATTGACATAAATCTACATGTACATAAATACACACAAATCCACTAAAGAGCTACTTTACTTTCTAACTGAGCTGAAGAATAAAACCAAGGTCTCATTTCCCCTTTATTTTGCTTGCAATTTGCTCCAATACTGGCCATCCCATGTCAAACGCTTCCTCTGATCCATCTGCACATTCCCTGCAACGCATCCCTCCTGGACTGAAAGATCCTGTCATGGCTCAGACAGAACAAGCAGCTTCGGCCACATGCCGAGAATCCATCTCAGTACAATGACGGCAGTCAACAGCTATGCTGAAGATGTATGTGTGTGGAAGGGGGAGAGAGGGATTTGGGGAGATTATGGTTGTTACTGCTCTATGTTATTGTTCATACAACGTGTAACCCAGTAATGTTCAATGTAGTCCAGTGTGTGAGCATCCCTCCCCTCCCTCCCTCACCTGCATCAGTCGGCTTTGGCTGCTGCATCTATGTGCTATTTATATGCTGGTGCATCAACTTAGGATTTATTGGGGAAAAGAAAGCAGAGCAGTCAGGCTTCTCTGTACATGTTATTTAACCTAAAAAGGGAGGGCTTGCGCTGTATACTCGCCAACAAATTAAAATTACCCCTCTTGCAATTAAGCAAGTCTACTTCTGTCACAGATGTGGCCCTTGCTCTGAATGAGATAAGCAAGGTATTAACAAGACCTGGAGAAATCAATACCCTCATTCTCTCTCACACACCCTCCTCCCCACCCTCCGAGAAACGTCCCCTTACCTTTCATTGTCCACACTCCTGAAGCCAGGTAAAATGTGCCGGAAGCTGCTGTTCCTGTCGAGCTTCGGTTGGCTCTTTGTCCTTTTGATGGAGCCTTTAAGCCGACGGCTGAGGAACCCCTGTGGGGTGAGACAAGAATACTAAATTACAACAAAAAAGGGAGAAAGAGAGCGAGCCCTGAACCTGCTCTCTTGCACCGAGCGCAGCCAGGCAAATTGTTCTCTCCGGCTCCCTTCATGTGCGGCTGCCGGCAGCGCCGTGCCTCGCCGTCACCCGGCTCCCCAGCTCGCAGCCAACATCTGCTCCCAGCGCTCGCCGAGGCCAGGGCGCTGCGTCGGCGCGAGACTCCCCGAAGCCTCCGTTACCCTGGCAACCATCAGCTCACATAAAAATACTGTCTGAAAGACAAGACTCGCACATCGCAACTCCTGACGGGAGGAGAGGCTGCGACGCGGGGCTCCGGCTGGCCCAGCCAGGCAGCCCCATCTCGCAGGCACAGGTACAAGACACCACCCACTCGCCAGCGACCAGGAGACAGGCAAGAACTTAATTACCTGATCGAAAACCCCCAGGTTTTCAGCCATGGCTGGCAGAATTGGACTCTACAAGTAGTGTTTTAGCTACATGTAAAAATATCCTGTAAAGCACGCATAAACACAGCATATGGACTCGGCAGCTATATGCACTACCTTTACAGAAGAAAGAGACCCTAGCACTGAACGTACGGCGCCTTCTTCTCCGCTGTGCCTCCTCCCTCACGGAACATAAGTCACGGCTCCTGTAGTGCTCCACAGCAAAGCCAGCACTAAACGTTTTAATAGCAAAGCTTCTAATGTGTTATTTGCTTATTGTTAGGAGTTAATGTTCTACATAATCTGAACATTACATTTAATCTCTTGGCTAAATAAGGCAATAAAAGTATAATACTACTGTGGTGTCCAGCATTTACAGCATATGAGAATAGTCTTAGTGGGTCAAGCACATTAGCCAGAGAAAGTGGGGTAGCATTTTAAAGAGAAACCAGGATTTTGGGGTGAAGCCTAAAGAAGCGTTCCTTTCACGCATTGTCATACCAAAGAAATAAATTAGCTAGATACAAACAACTTGGCTTGGCAAATCCCTGCACAACCTAAGATTCTGCACATGCTGCTTCCCTTCCCCATCCCCAGGAAAGGGGGCAAGATATCCACTGGATCAAGCACAGATTTTGACATGCATAAGGAAAGAAATGTGAGAAGAGTGGGTATCTTTCCACTGGGTACTATGCCAGCATCCCAGACATACCCACAGAGCACTCCTCCACTCCAGGCATGAGTCTCAGTAGTTTCTCCAGTCAACCTTAAGGAATGGATATAGGTCATGCAGCCTTTAGCAGCTCCCTTTTATAAATTAATACCCTTTATATGTCTTGCAGGAAAATAATCACAGTCTAACTTACACATAGCCTGTCATTTGTTCATGCTATTTAAACACTCCTTCCCCACCTAGGATATTCATGGGCCACATTATGTCTTTCTCAGGTTGCAAAATTTCCTGGGGCAGTCTGTGCGACTCTTGTTATGGAAGTGACTTTCCTGTTTGTAAGTGCGTCAAGAATTTGAAACATCTAAATAACCAAAGGTGTTTCACATTTATTAAGTGCCACTCTACTTACAATCGAGGTATGTAACATGCATTCATGTGAACTGAATATTTCTCCGGGAGCTATTTGCATGATTGAAACAGGATGATGTATATAACACAGGCTATCAGGTTATACACTTTGCCATCTTACACAAAGCTAACGCATAAGATAACAAAAGCCTTTTTAAAAGTGTTTTGTCCATGAGAAATACTTCTAGAGAATTTTTTATAGTATAGAGAAGCATGACTATGAAACAGCAAATTTGAGGATTTGCATTATCTAGAACATTGCTAAGATATTTCCCTCGGCACTCAGACCTCATACTCATGATATCAACATGATATTAGCCTCATACTCATGATATCAACTCTTCATGCTCTTGTTCTTCTGGCTACATCAGGCCTCTTGTTGCCTGCTATGGAGACTAGCCAATATTTGCTGTGAAGGAAAAGATCAAAAATATGCAACTGGCCAATCATGCAATATTTCCCTAAACACCACTGGTGAGCAGTTTTTGCCCAGAAGCAAGATATTGGACTTCCTTTATCACTGCCAGCCTCACCTCAAATACATCGTCATATTATCAAGCCACTTCTTCAAATCCAAGTAATTCTCCAAATTCAAAGTAATAGCTTTGAACTCTGGACAGGGAATTGATAAGGAAAAAACCAAATACTTTCTGCAGCAAATGATCACAGCTTTCTTTCACCACCTTACATCTCACATCTCAACAACTGGTAGATGATTCGTGCAGGATTTGGAAATTAGAATTTAGGGTTGCAGTAAGACATTACTTTCCTTCTGTTTCCCATTGTTTTTACAGTCATTGCTACCAGAAGGAGATCACACTGTACCATTTTCAGTTTTCATTGCTAGCTTCATTGGGAGAATGATATGTCAGAGACTTTAATGCTGATAAATTATGCTGCTGTAGCAATAGTTTGCACCTCCGTAGTGCATGCCGGAGATCAGAAAGTCTAATGTGTGAATTGCTACCTTCTGTAATTTTTAGATGGGGTAAGAAAAAAAAAGAGAGGAGCTGGTCTCCACAAATACGAGAGAGAGAGAATCCGACCTGGGGTGTGACTGCCGTGCTTTCCTGGTGAGATCATAAGAACATCATCCATTTCTTCTTCATTTATGACTTTAAACAACATTTGATTCTGATCTCCAGACAAATGAGGCTAATCCTACCCTATGAACATTGCCTACTCCTCTAGCCTTGCTGCATTCTTGTGAGTTCTAGTAATTCAAGTATTGCCCTTCATATTACATGTTCTTTATATGCTTTTAAGTTTATATTGAGAGCTGTCTAGGGCAGAATTGTGTCTTCCTATGTGTGGGCAGCATTTACCACCAGTAAAAATATCTTAGGAAAGATTAAACTACTAGCTTAAGAAGGCTTCATTCAGAAGTTAATAGACTGTATGAAATGACAATAAATAGAAATCTGCAGAGCCCAAGACTCCCCTCAGAATTTGCCACAGCAGAAAACCATGAGATGCCATAACCTGTGGTGCTGAGGGTCCTTACCTGAGCCTGAACTCAGCCCGGTGCAGAGACACCCTGTCCACACAGGGCAGGGGCACTCTGGGAGCAGTTGCCAGGTGTAGACATGTTAGCTCGTTCAGAATTAGTGCAAAATTTATTAGTGCAAAATTAGTGCAAAATTAATGCAAAACTTTTCAAGTTCTGCTGGAATACAGTGACGCAAAACTTAGGCTAATATTAACTTCCTTTTAGGCAGTGGACATAAAGTAAGTCATGAAATACCCTTTAAACTGTAAGCAGAGGTACTAACTATATAAATTCATCCCTTGCACAGCCTAACTTCTTCTGAGCAAGAGGAGATATTTTAAGGTCTTTACAGTAGAGACAAGCATTCTGGTCAAGAATATAGTACCACGCAAACCTGCACAGTTGTATGGAAATTTGCCATCCATCAAAGCCCACAGAGGAGTGTGGCCCAGAACTCAACTAGCCTAGCAAGAAAAAGACATACAGAGCTCGCACTCTGCAGTGATTTAACTTTTTTAAGTGCAAGGGCCTTGCTTTTCTTGTTTTGTTTCTGCAGTTTTGACTCTGACATCCTCAAGTCTGGAATACCATTGCTCTACTCAGAAGAGCTGACTGAAGTTATAATAAGACACAAAGAACAAAAGCAGAAAAAAACCAAAACAAATCCTTTTGAGGAATGGCTTAATCACAACCGCTGCTACTTAAGCTAAAATAGGACGGGCACAATTCAAAACAGGACAATTAAGTCTGCTGTGATTTGAACTGGTTTTTCTTACATATTCGGACAAACCCAAAATCTGATGCCATCATCTTGCTGCAGATGGAGGAAGGTGGGACTCTTATTTTAATTTTTCCTGCATATCAATTTTAGCATTTTCAATTACTCTATAACCCGGAAATAGTCTTATATTATATTATAATATTTGAATATTTTTAATATTGTAATACTTTTAAAGCATATGTGCAAACCCATCAGAACCGTATGCCTTTGAGATGCAGGAACTGCCTACTTATACACACCCGCAGCCAACGATAAGAAAACTGTAAAGAAGAGAGAAAAAGGGAGGGGTGCAAAACTGAGTAGACTATGAAATACAGCAAAATCTTGAGCTCCTGTTTTATTAAACATAAAGTAATGATGCAAGTCTGGAACTGACTCCCACACCATTAATGTTCATTCGCAGTGAACCCACACGATAAAGTTTTAAAGGTAAAAAGTTGGCACCATGGAAACACAATATATATGAAATTAAAAAAATATATCAATAAATCAAGCTTGGTGCATCAAGAGCAGCTTTCTTTGGAAGAGTCCTGGCAGCTCTCAGCATTTTCTAAGCACAACGAGCAAGGAAAACAGGGAGGGGTGCTGGCCAAACACACGTGGGGCACAGCGAAGAGGGTGGTGAGGGTTTGAACCATGGGGACTGGGAGAGCGCTGGTCGAACAGGAACACTGAATAGAGACAGAAGTCCTGGTTTATGCTCTTACCCAAAGACCACACAGAATAAACACTATAAAGGCATATCACAGGAACTAGTGAACAGATGGGGTTATTTTTATAGCTCTTCCACATCTTTTTGTTTCAGTTCAAGCAAATCTCAACTACAGAGGACTTGAGAGGACGTCAGAAATTTTTTCACTACTCATAATAATGAAACTGGCATAAATAAGTACTTGCCACGAGTATAAATGTGTAATGCAGTATTTCATGTCAGGTGTCCATTTTTTCTAGTGTATCAAGGATAAGCTTATAGGTGTAAAATTGGGAGTAAATCTTTTCTACCAGACCTGTCCTTATGCTGGGCTTTAGAATCTTAGTTTATTTTTTTATACTAAACTTCTTTAATTCTGGAATCAGCTTTTTTTTCTGCTCTTGCACAGCATCTATGCTGCTCTTCCACAGTAGGAAGGAAAAAGGAAATACCCTTTTACTGAGGCTCCACTGAATGGATATTGTTCACTGTATTCGTGAACGAAGCAGAGCCTTGCCAATGCTAAGCATCCTATTATAGCCATAAATGTACAACAAAAAAGTGAGTTTACCTGTTTCTATCAATTACTAATGTTAGCCTTAGCTTTCAAAATAAAATAGAAACCTTTTTTGAGCAGCATTTGTTACTGTTTGTTACCAGGTAAACAGACCTAAGTGTGCGTCTCTACTATTTTCTTTGTACAACATGACTACATTAAAGTACAGTAAGAAGTGCACAGACCAAAAAACCACCGAGGGTGAGTTTAGGCATCAGATGTGTCTCTCGGAAGCCCAAGAACAGAAGTAATCCACCAAGTGGTCTCCTGGCATTGATACAAGAAAGGAAGGGAATTTCATGTATAGCATTGACCTTTATGGATCAAATATTTTTTATCTGTTCAGTGTATAGAGGCATGTGCCTGTAAGTATATGTACCCTTTCAAACACTTCATATATAATTTATTACTGTCGGCTCTTTTGATTTGTACGTGTAAGTTATAAGTTGTTTTCCTATCATCCAGTTCTCCTCCTGTCAGATGTGATAAAGGGCTCTATTCCCGAGGTGACCGAACAGACAGCCCCTGTGGAGTCCCCTTCCCTGAAGAGTGCCTTTCCAGCATAGGCAATGCTTGCATAGGATCCGTTTTGAACTTGGGCATATGTTAGGCAGGAGACTGTCAGCCAGAGTGTCATTTGAAGTAGAAGACATCCCCAAACTTATGAGAATCCTTTCCGAGTTAACCTTGAGAAGTTACATTCTTGCAAGTTTATCAACCAACAAACCCAAATTCTGTTTATATGACAAAACCCAGCTTTCTCCAATCGGTAAGACTTGCCTAATATGCAAGCCCAGGGAAAGGGCAAAGGAGAGCAATAGCCTACAAAAGTCCGCAGAGCACAAGAGATGTGGACTTAAAAGGAAAACGAAAACAGTTTATTATCTCTGGATCTAGAAATGCACACACAGATTAAAATGTATTACTCCTCCTGTCTAGAGGAGGCTGAATGCATGATGTTTTGTTGAAGTGGGTGAAAAGTCCCTCAGTTTCTCTTTCTCGATTTTATTTCATAAATCTCAGGACCCTTCCAGTCATCCTGTGAGACCCTAAAGAAACAGGCAGATGAGGTGAAGTAAGGAACTCTTTCGTCTGAGAGTAAGAGCAAGTAACGTCCATCCATGAACCACCAACCTGTGCTGACTGATGTTACCTTAAAACATTATTTTATAGGGATAAGGAAAGCCCCTTGGGCTTCCAAGTGTCTTGGAATTACGATAAAACACAAAAGAATGAAAAAATAGCTGCAAAAACATTGCGTGTCCAGTGATAGATGGCAACAAAAACTGAAATCCTACGCCCCACCCGCTGTGGTCAGTCTTGTGCTCTGGCATCCAGAGTTAGAGAATAAACTTGGAGATACAGCACTTAAGTGCACGAGAGGGTATGTCTGTGAGCCAGGCCATAAAGCAGTCCCGGAATGTGAGAAACAGCTCATGTTGGTAAGTGCTGCTTAGCAACACTGCCCTTCTATGGCAAAAGATTAATCAAATTTGCAGTGTCATTGGAAACACTCAGTTCAGTCATTTGAAAAATCAGATGAAGATGCACTGAAGTCCCACAGGTCACCAGAGGGACAGTGTGGGTCTGTCTGGGTCATGAAAACTGGAATTATGTCAAATGAGAGGCACTGGGGGTTAATTATGAATATGGCAAATCTAATACATGCAAGTATCAGCAAATCACATATAGAAGAAGCAATAGCTTCAACACATAACATCTCATCCTTTTTCCACCTCTGGCCAATAAAGGATTGCTGCTTATGCTCTATTTTTGTAACGATTTTACCCATCTTGTTAAAAATGTCTCAGTCACAGGGTCACAGGGTCTTCTCCCACTGCCCTGGAGAAAGAATTACACAGACTGGCAGCTCTCAGTGCCAGTGTCTCTCAGGACATTTTTGTGATATTTAGCTAAATGTTCCTTTGCAGAATTTCACTCTGTTCCTTTTCTGCTCTTTTCTACCAGGGAAAGGCTCCTCTCCCAGACTCTGAAACAGTCACCCTCAGCCAGCACACACCCTTAGTCCCTGACCAAGAGCACTACTAAAAAACTTCAGGCAAGCCGAGAAGAAACAGAAAACGCGGGAAGTCTCTGTCTGCACTCTCCAACTAGCGCTGACGACTTGCATGTAACATGCACATGGAACAGGCGGGATGTTAACAGAGTCCGAATGAAGGACTGCAACGGCCAGGAAGAATCTAGAAAACAACTGCAATTCAACAGCCATTGTTATTCAGGGATCACCTGATTCTTCAATTTGGATTCTTTTGTTCTCCTATTAAAACAAAACCACACTACTCTGGATTGTTTGTTCACAGTTCCATAATTATCACACTGTCAATATTTCATATCCAAACAAGACAGAAAAATATTCCTTAGGAAGGTAGGAGAAAGGTAATTGAGCAATCAGGATGAATGATGCAGAAAGAGAGATACAGGTAGAATGCAAGTAACCTTGAAGAACAAAACCAGTTATTTACCCAATCAGAGGAGCGACTAGAAAAAAACTGCCCAGATGAAGCCAAGCCAGGATGCCCTGCTGGGAAAGAATTTCAATGGGGTGAAACTGTTTTCTTATTTAACTGGCACAATGGAGTCAACCATCCCAGAGGACAAACTGTTCACATACAAAACTTCTTTGTCTTTAGCGAGAACAATCCTGACAGAAGCAGAGCACCTCCTGTGCAGTGCTGGGCAGTGCCAGCTTCACAAAGGTGAATAGAAATTAGACCATGCAGGAGCTGTTTTCCAGCTCCTGGAACCAGGCTTGCTGTGGCCATCCCAGGACTCTGTTTCTCCTCGGAATGCAGGAAAAGAGACTCTGAGGTTTGCTTTCCTCTGTTCTCTCTCTCCTTAGAGAACTGTGCTCAAATTAGGTTCTTGAGTATCTTTAGTCCCCTAGAAGAAAGCTGTCACTGAAACCAAGTGCTGGCAACCTCCCTGGCAGGTTGTAATTGCAACAGAGGAAAAACTATGTCCTGACAACCTCAGGACTAAGCAAAGTGCCTTCTGATAGTCCCTGAAGATCCCAGCAGTGTCTAAATGAAAAAAAGGATTCACACTGTACATGAAGTCTGCTTTCCAATGTAATTATGGCAGTCATTTAGAAAGCAAACAAAATGCATCACATTATCCATATTCCGGGACTTGTTACTGCGAAGAGTAGCAAGTAACAATCGAGTAACGTGAAGACAGACCTTTCTCCAAGTAAGGTTTTAAGAAACAAACTAATCCAGCCACGTAAGGATCATGAAGGCAAATTTGAGGGAACATCCCAATATCTATGGCCTCTAGGAGAGAGTCATTCTTACTATTATTTATGAAAACAGAAAAGTAAGGCATTTAACCTTAATGGTTAAAGTAAGCTGGTCTTATATGGAGCTTTGGAGATTGAGTTTTATACAGCCAGGAAGGAGAGGGGAATACCAAAAACATTTAACAATATGCCAGGCGTTGTTAAGATCCCATTTCTCTTCATGAAGGTAGAGATGAACTGTCCCTCCTCAAAGAACAAAAACATGCTCACTTCCCCAGGTTTGGCTTAGAAAGTGACTTTTTTTCCTAAAAACTCAAAGCTTAGCTGTTTATTATAATTTGCTTCTCTGCACGTAATTGCCTGAATCTTGACTTTGGAAAGTCAGCCAGGATGGCTGACTGTCACGTATATACCATGCTCCTTCAAATAATTTCCAAGACAGTATTTTAATGGCTTCTTTCTGATTCTACACTCTTGATCGTTCAGTTCCGATCACGGACCTCTGAAAGGAAGCTGCAGGCAGTATGCATCTGTAAAACCTTACCTGTGAGCCTGTATGAGCTGTGCGAATACCTTGTTTGCATTCAAAAAACGCCACCCTTACCTGTGGAACGGCAGATATGCCTGCAATTATTCTGGACACAGCTTCTCAAAAAGCATAGCTAGTACAGACCTGGCATCCAAGATATTGCTGGGGGAACCACCCAGTTTTTCAGCAAATACCCAATGTGAGATAGAAGGCCAGAGGTAGAAGAGTAATTTCTAGACTGCTAAGAAATCCCACAAAAATTTTCTATGCATTCTTTTAAAGAACCATCCTCATTGGATTAGACTCATGAGAGTTTAAGTGACTTCAAACAAAAACTCCAAATCCAGGAGGTAGATACACGGCTAAACCATTACTCAACTCTTTGAAAACATATCCTATGAGTTCAGAGACTTGAATTGTTTATTATATAGTTTTAAGTATTTGATTTTCAATAAATGTAGTAAGTTTCACATTTACAGTCTCCCATGCACTGTACACGCAGGAGATTTATTTTACAATGGAGAGCAACAGATTCCAATCAAATATTTTTGAAACCTCAGATATGGAGAGAATGAGTGCCTTTTAGATTAAAAGGGATAATCCCCAGCTGACAGAAAATTATTCGCACTCCTATAAATTTAAACTTCCACAATACTTTTTGTAGCATAATAATGACTTAAACACTCGATATCAGCTGTGAATCATTACATTCATCCTGCTTTTAAAATGTAGTTGTGATTTAAATTAAGATAAAGAATTTATAGGACATGGTAGCAATGTATATTTGGATGCTTGGTGATCCCATTCAGGCATGAAAAACAACCAAACTCTGCAAAGACTGATGGTTTCTATCACTCAGACTTTTTATAGAAGGCATCCAAGGGAAAACACCTGCAGGTTCTCAAGACTTCAAGCCTGCACACAAGGTACTGGCATATAACTATATAAAGGGTCCTGCTTGCTGTGATAAGTAATTCAGTGTAAGGCGTATGGCCATAGACATCCTGATCCACAGTCCTTTGGTGCTTTTGCCATGGTCTAAGAAGCCCAGGAGCTTTCTAGTGCTGCACTTTGGAACTGTTACTGTAGGGTGGAACTTCAGCTCCAGTGGGTAAATGACCATTGGGCTCAGCACATTTATACCAGGTACATAACCTGTGTATGAATAGTCGGGATAAACCAATCTGCCCTTCGATTTCAGGAAAAAAAGTATCTTCTCATATAAAGCAGATTAACTTCATTCTTTTACAATATCAGAAATGAGAATATGCCTTTTAAAAGACAGTCCACAGGAAGATCCATGCTTCAACAAGCTTACTGTCCGAGAGGGGGAGAAATGAGGGAGTGCAGGTAGAGGTCAGATAGCAGGTAGGAAATACTGTCAAAATAGATTCTTTTGGCAGGTCACAGTGGAAACGAGTTTGAAGGCAGAGGTGTCTAAGTGATTTGCTACACTGACTATACAGCAGATAAGCCGCAAAGCCAGGATTACTTCTCAAGAATGCCTCACTCCTATGCCAGCAGTCTAACCATTCAAATACATTGCCTTATGTTAAAACAGGTATCAGAGCTCTCCAAGATGAGCAATAAACACACAGGGGAGATGAGAAAACCATCTCCATAAATCTGTTTACATTAATGTTCTCTTTTAAAGTCCACTTTTGCTATATGATACAGAGTAAACTGTTTCATGAGTGTGTTTTATATTCCCTACTTTGATTTATGGCCTTGGAGCAGCGTGCGGAGTCATGTTGTATCTAGTCATCAGGCGTCTTCCTACTCACTTCCATCTGAAATCTTCAGAGCAGAGCAAATACTGGAAGAGATAACCCCATTTTCCACAATATTGATGACCAACTCTAAGTCTACAGAAAGGTATCAACATCAAGTCTCTGCATTTTCATTGACAAATCTTGTGTGCTTTTAATAACACATTTTCTACAAAAGCAGCTGCTAGGCCAATAAATTTTAAAAAGCAGTTGGTAGATGATATGTTTAGAATAAAAAATTATTATTATCCTTTGAATGTAGGGATTCATTGTGTAATTTTGCAGTAAGAGTTACTCATTCAAATATGAAACTCATGTTTCAGGCTCTTGGCTCCAAAGACTTTCACCACATTTCTGAAGCTTAAATTGGAACATTTGTATTCAGCAATAATTACAGTTGCAATCAAACAAAAATGTTAACTTTTGTAAAGGTATGGTGAATCCTACTCTAATTCAGATAATACATCAGTCTTGCATTTTTTCCTATCTACCTTTCTAGACAACTTAATTTCCAGACATTGTGAAAATACTTAAGATGAAGCTCCTTTGTCCTAACCTCAAAATTTATGAAAATGAGTATTTCGGTTTGATTCACCTTCTGCTTACAGCTTTGAAAAAAAGGAGAAAAATTACAATGAAGGGATAAATATAACACACACATGACACTTACAGGAGTATACCAGCCTTGCTTTCAGGAGTTTTTCTGTCCTTCATGACACACAGATCAGAAAATTTTTTGATTAAGAAAACTTAGGACTGTAACAGGCAATAATCCTTAGGATGGGGTAGAAGGAATCTTTCTACTCGAAATTATACCACAAAAAAAATCAAGAACTTTAGGTGCTTTTATTAATCTGTAATACAGTTCTCAAAATCTCAAAGTCCCCTCCTAATTAAAATAGAAACTGGAGGCTAGAAATATGCACACTTCCATCTAGAGACTGCAAGTGAGGTCTCTACCTGCCCGCTCTATGCAAAATAAAAATGAAAAGCGGCCAACAGTTTTTCTTTCTCAGATGAAATCACAAATATTAAATCGCCAATTTAAATTGAAATGAAAAACAATGCAAGACTACTCCCTGCTATTTTTCTCCACCTTTACTCCTTTCCTTTTCCTCCTAAGCTTGTACCTTGTGTCCGATCTTTGTGTCTAAGGTGGCAAAGAATGTGATGTGAGGTAGCAATAAACTACACAGCTGACAATTATGTTTCCTAGCACACTCAAATTGAAAGTTTGGTAAAGGTATAAACCAAAAATAATATCCTTCAGGAATTGGAGGCAAAAATTAAGTTCATTGCTGTTTTATCCCTCAAAATAATAAGACAGACATTGTAAGTGGCAGATCCTATTTTTGGGTCTTAGCAGTGATTATTTCTTGCCTAATCATTAGCAGCGGATTTACTATCTTTAAAGCAGAATTTTGTCACCCAGCAGGAAATTTCAATTCTATCAGGCAGATTTAAGTCTCATTCATTTATTCCTTAACTGTTTTTGACTCACTTGCTAATTATCAAGGAAGGCTGCATTCAAAGTAGGTCTGAAGCTAGCAGGCAGGCATGGCCTGCATGCTGTCCCTCAGTTAGAACCAGCTGCCATACCAGTTGTGCAACTTTGCGAGTGCCTTGTTTCCTCTGAAGGTATCCTCCTCCACCTCCTAATACTAGCAAAACTTGAATTACTATTTGTAAATCTTTAAAAAAATCTAGATTTGACAGGGAGGTAAAAACACCAAGCAAGGTATACAGATGCCTTTTTGACCCTGTTCTTCTGAAAGGTGATTGCAGTGCTCAGAAGCTAATGGATGTAGGGATAAGGGGGAGCATTACCTGGACATGCTGAGTTCCCATCTTGTTCCATACCATATTTCCCAAGTATGTCTAAAGACAAGGCCATCTCTGCTCTCAGTATTAAATTAGATAATCAACTGCTAAGATTAGTATAGAAAGAAAACTGATCCTAGATTCCACCCACTCCTGCAACATCTGCATAAAACAGATGAACACAGACCTGGGCTCCACCCTTCCTTACACTACCTGCATGCCTGGGAACAGCGGGCTGCAGAGGTCACCGCGCAGCTCAAGCAGAAACTCTCCTGGTCATGGCAAGGAGGCAGAGTCATGGCGCAGCCCCCCAGGACTCCCAGCTGCTCTCTGAACATGACACGAGTCAACACCGCTCTGCACGTCATAGCCTGGAACACACACTTGGGCACATCTCCCACCAGTTGCAAAGAAGGCATGGGAACTCGATCGTTTACTGTAATCAGGCCAGGCTGTCACATCATGGGAAATATGTGGGTATGATCTTGCAAGTGGCCGGAACGAAGGGAGGAGACAAGGGCAGGCAGAGGCAGGTTGTGCTGATCACCATGAATCCCATTCTGCAGAACAGCGTACATGACTACACAGAGCGATTTAGGAAATAAAGACATGATTAGTTCTGGAGCTAATTTCCTTGGTGCTTTGAAGAATGTTGCAGGTAAGATATGATCCACGGTAATTATGGAGGAAGATAAAGACAGGAAAGTTGCTGGCAGAGCGCCAGGCCCAGGAATACCTGAATACCTCAGGAAAGGCATTACAGCTTGTACCATCGCGCTCTCAAATTATCCTTGGTGCCTGAGCCATGACTATCACTGTTCACTAGGAAAAAAAGAGGGTGGGGAAGACAAATACAGTCTATTCCTTATCAGACTGCGCTGCTGAGGAAAAGTGACAGTATGGAGGAGAAAGTGAATCTTGTTTCCATGGTAACTAAAGTTTGAAAAAAGTATATAGAAATCAATGTCATCTTAACATGTATGTTTACATACAGACCCGCAGTAATAAAAAGTTATCCAACTGCAGGTATCATGAGACCATGTAATCATCATGAGACCATCCGAATCAGACCTGTTGTCTCAAGTAGCTGTGCTTGGTTTGGAACAACAGTGTCACCACCTGGAGAAACATTCTCACATTAGGCAGCACCAGTTTGGGATTTGGATGGGAAGAAGAAACCTCCAAAACAACTTCCAAATGATCTAACTTAGCAGCCCTACTCAATAGAAAGTGCCATAAGCTCTTCCATGCCAGTTAAAGCTCAAAGTCAGACACTTCCACAGGGGTGAACAACACAGACAAGATCACTTCCAACGGGATGAAGCATCTCGTACATGATTTCCTGTCACAGCACCCTAAGTTCTTTCCAAAGTATGCAGATGATGTGAACCATCTATCACAATGAAAGTCCAAGAAATTATGGCTCAAAATATGGTGTAGTTATGGCTATTAAAGAGAAGAAGTGTTTAGTCTAAGTGAGAAAAAATATATCTCAGAAATTAAGTTAAAACTCGGAAGAAGTTTATTGATAACCATTCAGTGTTAACTGTGGCAATGACACACATCTCTATTAATTCCACTGCAATCTAAGTTAATATCTAAGTTAATATCTTATATCCATGAGCTAAAGCAATACAAATTCCCAAATGGAAAAAGTTCAGCGATGAAGGTCCTGATTAAATGGACACTCATGTTCTACTGGAGCTCTCTAAGAGATTCAAATAATACCTTACACTATTTGACTTGTTTTCTGAAAGCACAATATCAGTGCTTTTGAAAGTGGGAGAATGGAATGTGTTTATTATCCTACCTTTTACATCTGCAGTACAATTCTTTATCTGTGACCCAGAAACAAATTAAAGGGACACTGTCAAGTTGTATATTTTAATAGTCATCTTTTCTCTGCACTACCAGCAATCTGAGATTTTTGCAGTGCCTAGAGGTTTAAACAAATTAAAGCTTTTGTTTGTTTACTTTATGCCTTTCACTCATTTCACAGAACTGAAACTAGTCAGATTCATTTGTCTCCCTTACAGCCTGTTAATTAGTACATTAACAGGTGTTTGCATTTGGACTTCCAGGGAAGAGTTTGAAATACTACCAAATTTTTTCTTGTAGTAGTTTTGAAATGAGCAAGAGGTAGCCATTTCTGTTCAAATCATCCTTTGGAAATGGAAGACTCTAAAGAATTTATATGAATCCAAGTACGTTGCTGAAAAATCCAGTGAGAGTTTGAGATTGTCTGTCTTTGTGGGAGGAATTCAAACAATTGCAACAGATAAAAATAAAACAGAGCACCTGAGCATGTATTAAATTGTGAAGTTGCCACAAAAAATGCCAAACAAACATGTTTTAGAGAGTAAAGGACAGTCATCTGGAGAGTTTTAATTTTCACCATTTTAAATTATGCCTTGAGTTGTTTTTGTTCATTGTAAGATGATCAGCAGAACTATTACGCAGTCCCAACTTTTTTATACAGATTATGAAAGATGGGAAAAGCCATATAATCTTTCCATGCCTTAGTTTCCCCGTTTATTTTAAGGCATTATGATAAATTGCAACCCCACAGTGACTGCAAGCTTGAATTCATTCAGATTGGCAGAACGCTTTAACAGCCTCAGATGAAAGGTGCTACAGAAGTGCCAAGTACTATCACTGTAATTATCATTCAATATACACTGATCAAAAGAATGAAATGTGAATTAGCATTTCCTATTAGCCCTACTTACAGCCTAAATTTTAAATATTCCTCCCATGGGCTCTCTCCATGAAAACATACAGGAACTGTTGGTATTTCTCACATGGCTGCAACACTGCTGCTACAGGAGTGGAGGAATGGAGGGATCTAAAGAGCAGAGTCAAAAAATCATGAGAATAACACAGGTTTCTCCTACAAAAGCTTGCTCAGGGTTTCTGGGAAGAGCTTGGAGCTGCTTTCCCACTCTCACTCCTTCCCTGTCTCCAGCCTCTGTCCTGGCACAAGGATGTGATCTTCTGTTGCAGCTCTAAGGATTTTCTGCCGTTGGCCTCCTTTGGACCCTGAACAGCACTTCTGTGAAAGGCAGTGGGTTTCACAGACCCCAGAGGAGTGGGTCCAGCTGTCCTCAAAAGATGAGAAAGTGTAAACATTTGGAATAGCTAAATGAAATCAAGGGAATCGTGCTAATTTACACCCACTGCAGAACCAGACAATTTGCTGAAATTATTGTTTTCCCCTTTCTCACCTGGGAACTATACAGTACTTGACTTTATTTTCCCTAGAAACATAAGCTCCCCTGTTAATCCACTGCCCGGGCCTAACATGGGAAGCAAAAATATGAGTTTCTCCCCTAGTCCTGAATATGTGTCAGTGGTGGTTGGGGCACAGCAATTTAGTGATGCCTGGCCATTTCCCTCTTGGTGGAAGCTGCCATCACGGCAGATTAAATAAGGGGGTCGGACTGCACGCTGTGTGGCCCCTTACCCTTTAGACGCTGACCAAGTTCTATTCATTCTTCTTATACAAAGCATCTAACAGATGCTAACAATAGCAGGTCATCTTCCATCCTCTCTTACCGGCACGTACCAGAGCCAGCCTTGCTGCTGTCCATACAGACCCTGCGGAACAGAGGGCTTTGCTGTCCAACCACGTCAGTTTGATAGCAATCAAAAGCAAACCAAAGCCATGCTCCACCCCACAAAAACTAAAACAGGATTACTAATACTTTTAAAGAAGAGTGGCTTTGTGTGAATTAAGCTGTTGATGAGCCTTTACGCCTCTTCCTTTCTGTAAAACTGTCCTTTAGACAGCTGCAGGCTCTGAAAAAGAGACCTCCCTGGAACATACTCAGTTCAAAAAGGAAAAAAAATCCATACCCTGCCTTGCTGAGTCCTTTTCAGTGAAGCAGGTCATAGCACCATGTCTTTTATCCTGTCATTCCTGTCTCCTGCTTGATGCACATAATAAATCCACAGTGGTTTGAACTGCAGCTCTGTGCTGAAATCTGACAATCCCACGTATCTTTAACCATGCTCTCTTCCAGTACTCCCCCAACTGGAAACTCCAGGCTTACTTAGAAAATTTTCAATATACAAGGTCAGACTCAAATAGTTAAACATATTATATTTACAACCCGTTTCGCTTTCCAACTCCTGTGCTAAGCAGCACGGAGTATGGAAAAAGATTCCCTTTTTTAAAACAAAATCTATCTTTCATGCCTTAACTAGAATTTATCCCATGTCTCATAAAGTACATGCAAAAATTAAAGAGCAAAAATACCCAGAGATTTACATTAACAAGATGACTTAGAAAAATAAGACAGAGGGCTCTAATTTTTACAACAAGCAATTGGAAATTTGACAACATGGGGTGCTGGCAGAGGAAGTAAGAAAGCCAGGTGTGTCTGACCTGGGAACAATAACTTGGGAGTCCAGAAAACCACTTACTCATTTTCACATGACAGCATCAAGTTTGAAAAGAATATTTAATTCTCTTGAAACTGAAGGAGTATTTCAGAGAAGTAATTAGGAGTAGCTTAGCTAGTGGTTAACACCAGGACTGGGAATTAGAAATTAAGAAATTCAGCTCAGGACATATTTCCTGGCTTTGCTGCATGATCACATTTAAGTTAGTTAACTTTTCCCTACGTCAGTTTTCCCAGCTGTAAAATGAGGGTGCTACTAACTAGCCACCTTTGTGGAGAGCCTGGAAATCCATCAATAAAAGATGCTTTAAAAGTAAAAAGTCTGCATGCTGTTGTTGTACTGGACAAAAAAGAATCTGACAGTCAGGTTAGCACTCCTAATTTTTGCAAAACAGTACCAGTGAGACTAGAAATAACTGCATTCCGATCCCTAAAATGCTCAGAAACCCAAAGCTTCCAAGCATGTCCTGTTCCAGAAATGGTGACTGAATTGACAGATACATTCTCAAAGTAATTTACATATTTCTTGCTGCCACTAACACTGGTTATCCAAATTCAGTTGCAGTTGACAGTTTAATGATAATAGCTTTCTGTTTATATATCATCTGTGATAATGTTCCTATTCTTAAATTCAGTCCCCGTAAAAGGGGTACTTTAATATATGCAGTCACAGACCAAAATGATAGTAATTTTCCCTTCTAGTTGGAATGGTTTAGTAAACAATTACATTTCAATTAAAGACGGGGTGATCATGCCGAGGAAAGCACCACTCAGCTCTTCACATAATACAGGAAGATAAATTCTCCAAAGTCAAACTATTATAATATAATTTACATGACTGCTTTTGGAAAAAAAAAAAACCAAAATGGAAAATAGTGTGTATTATATACAGGCAAAAACTTGGGAAAAAATCCTTCAACGTCTTGTCCACAGCAGCTTGAACTAGGATCCCATTATTTAGGATTATGTTCAGTGAAGAGGAGTGGTAGAAGGGTTACTCACTTTGATCTCTCCAGGAGTTTCCATTTAGTGGTATGCCATTAGTATTTAATACTTCATTTATCAAGGATTAAAAACAGGATAGATGGAGGAATGCCATAAGAGTAGCTTATAATGTATCACTGTAAATTCAGCTGTGTACCCAACCCAAACTGGCAAAAAAACTGCTGGAAAACAAGTTAACATTACAAGCAGAAGAACTAAAACCTAAAAAGATTTCGTATTTCTTTGTGACTATAAATGCTTCGTTATTAAAGGGCCTGAAAGGCAGAGCAATGACAAATGAACCACAAAGGACAGCTCCTGCTCCAAGACATCAAACTCGAAGTGCAGAACAATAGACAACAAGCAGACGATGAAGGAACACGAGAAATGAGGAGATGATACTCATCTTCGTGACTGACAATGAGCCGATGAAGAGTGTGTTTATACCACTGGGTTTGGCCTTTGAAACTTCTCTGAGAATTGATTCCCTTCCAATCCAATTTACACAATTCCATGGATGGACAGCCTGATCATGTAGCTTATAGCTGCAATGTGCTTTGGTTTTGTTTTGTCGGGGTTTTTTGTAGCCAGTGTGGCTTCAACCAGAAGAAGCACAGAAGTGTTTTCTGAGATCCTGGAAAGCAAATGACTGATAGTAGAATTGAGGATTAAAGGTCTGGAGAGAAGAAAATCCTAAACCCTATCTAGCATTTTGGGGTAAGAGAGAGTATACAAATGCTTCCTCAGACACAGCTCTGTAAGAAAGGCATAGAGCCATTTTCAAACCATTTAAAAATATTCAGACTACATATGTTATATTAATTCACTCTATTTGGAAGGAGGCTCCATGCACAGTCAGTGAGGTAGACTAACAGCAGGAAATCATTCTGGTTTCTTGATCCAATCACTTAGCCCAACTCTTTTGCACAAGTTCTTCGTCAATTTGGACTTCTGCTTGGCCTGGGATATTTGCACAGAGAACTAAATAAGTCGGGCTCTAATAAAAGCAGTCAATAGATGGCAGTACTCTAATGAGATGGGAGAGAAGGCATCACACAGCAAGTCTCAGCAATTCCACCCTTGCTCTTGATTTCCCTGCAAGGTGGGCAGAGCAGGAGGATTTAATACCCAGCAGAGTTTCCCATCTTGTGGTCCCTGTGTTTGAGAATATACAGCACAAATTTCAGCTATTTGGATTTAATGCAGAGAGGCTAAATGCCTCTCTGTATTCTCCTAACAGGTAAATGTCAGTCAACAGCAAGGCTTCTCTCATCTCCCCTTGGGCATGGAGAAGAGTCCAGCATTTGCTAGATTGGTGTCTACAGCTCTTGAGCGTTATCAGCTGCTGCCAATTACCCATTCTCAGTGGAGACAACCCTATGTCACTACCTAAGCAGGCAACATTTTAACTGACATCTCATGCTAAGTCAAGCCTTCTGTCTTTCTATCCTTAGATATTGACTTTTCTTGAAGCACTTGGTAATTAGGTCTCTTCATTCAAGGGGCAGAATCATGACAAATAGGAAGGGTTCCAACAAGTCCATTTAACTCTAAAGATGTCTCCTGCAAACATGTGTGTGAGAATAGTTGGTCTCTTCCATGAGTGTATCAGATGTAATAAATTCATTAGGATCAGAATTTCCCTGCTTATATTTAAGTTTATACTGACATGCACCAAATCTACTGTTCCTAGGCACCGCTACAGCAGTCAGGAAGGTTTCTTCTAGTCCACACGAAGCACTACGCAGCTGGCAATGCAAAGTACATTCATGGTTTTCCAATCAGACACAGACTAAAACTGAATACTGAACTTGGTGCTCAGAGCAGATGCAGAATCAGGGACCTCAGATGAGCGGTCACTTGGATTAGAGACTTGGATTCATTAGACTACATCAGACCATATAAAGCTCTGATAGCACAGAAGTTAAGTGAGGTGGGTTTACATGGAAAATAATCATTTTACAGCATGAGATAACTAGGACTAGGGAAGAATTTTTCATGTTTAAGAAGCTCTATTAAAAAATTCTTTTTGTAGAAGAAATAAGAACAGTTAGTTCACATATTAAGATGTAGAAATCTTAAGGCTTGATTTTCAAGGTTATATTCTATAACTCAAAAGAATAGCATGAGCTATTGTTTGCCAAAGTTGCTACAAAACCCATAATGCCCAATTAACTGTAACCTGCCTGGCAAACTTCTGTATGGGAAGGGAGCACTTCCACCCTAGTTTGCTTTAGATTTCAAATGAAAGAAAGCAACTGGGAGTGCAACACTGTCCAAATAGCTGAATCCAATGGCTCCTGAGCTTACTAGTCCCTTGCAGACTCAACAGCAGAAGGATGGAGATGTCAGGGAAGAACAATCAGCTGTAAAATATGAAAAGCTTACAACATCAAAACCTACAGCAGCAGGCTCAAAAGTAATAATCCCATTACCACTAAACTAAAGCACTAATTACTATTCCCAGTGGCTGGAGTGGACTGACTGCTAATGTTCCTCTGGTTAATGAAGGAAGGTGAGGGAGAATATATTTCTTAAGTCAGACATCTGCTGAAGTCTGGGCAGCCATAAAAACTATGTATGTAATGAAGCCATTCATATTAACGGCAATAACATTCGGAGGGCTGAGCAGGAACAGAAATGAGATGATAGTGGATGTAACTCAGAGAAGAAAAATGCTCTGTATTATCCATGTGATGACTGCCTTTATTTAATCCATACTGAACAACAGAGCTAATCAAAGCAAGCAACCACATCCCGTATAGGCTGTTTCACTAACAAGAGCTAACCTGCTTAAAGACAGGAATAACTTCTCTAAAAACATAAAGCAGGATATATGCCATTGGAAAAGGAATAAACAGCATTTTATTTTCACTGACTCCAGGTACACTAAGAAAAATACTCCCAAATCCTCTGTCTTACGAAGAATCCAGATTTTCCCATCGTTCTTTCCCTTTTTCATTAACAAGTAGCACAGTGTTTAAGGTTCAAAGATACTCATTTACTGAGATAGATAGATTCTGACAAATGAAAGGCACAAAGCAAAAGCATGCCTATTCAGTTAGCTTTACCGTGTTTCTATCTATCTGCCATGCTCAGAGTTTTAGAGCATTTGTAACTGATAATCAATTCAGATAGAGGGCATATGGCTTGTGGAACAAGGGGGTTAGAGAAAAAAATTAGTTTCCCTCTTGGCATTGCAACAAGATGCACCTTGCTTAGCAAAAAGGTGATACCACAAGGGGAATCAGACCAAAAGATGATCCCTCTGTGTTTTGACCTGTTAGAACAGGGAGCTGTTAGGAGAATAACTTTCATCAACTCCAGAAAAAGAAAACCAAACATGCCCCTACAGCAAATGCTTAAAGACATCTCATACTCCCTTGTTTTTCTGTTTCAGTGTCTTCAGTATTTGCCACATATTGTACACAGTCCTTCAAAACAGAACTAATTTCCTGCCATCTACTCAGTTTTCATCACTTCTTCCCATTTCATTTAGCAAATAGGGCAGTACCAAAAAACACGCTCTCATATATTCAGCATGTGTTTGCATATAAAGGCAATATAGCTCCACAGAGAATGTTATGCATTCACAAACTTACAATTTATAGAACTAAAATAAACTACTTAGACAAACTGCTATGATTCATTCATCAGTGCAAATGTTCTCAGGTGAACTGGGTGTGCTCAGGTTTTTTTTTAGATTGCACCATTGTCTTTCCTTTGCAATTCTGGTTCTGCCTATCTAGGTTTGTTATGAAGTAGCTGAGCCTGTAAAGTAGGTGTGGCCTGCAAAGAAAACCTATAAACATAATTGAGAAAACCAGCTCCAAGACCATTTGCCTCTTCTCTGAATAAAAATACCTTTGTGCAAACTTCTTATCCATATATATCAGACATTTTGCTCTTGAAAATATAACCTTCTGATTGCCTTGGCTATCACTCATACTGGTTATATCCATCTCCAGCTGTGTATACTTCATGCTTGTACTTATTTTTTTAAATCTCTAAATAGATTTCTCTCTTACTGTTACTGGAGGTTACCCTAAACGTTACCCAAAAGACCTTTGTAACTTCAGCCAATTACAAAGCCCCAGCCTCCCAAGACTCTATTGCATTAACTATAGACATGTCCAGAGTGATGATACACTAGAAAAAAAAAACCCAGCTACTCTCAGCTGCATGTTTATTCCCCACTTTCAAAAAAATATTTGATCCCATTGTGCTTCTGTTTGTCAGCTGAGTATACTCCTAAATTAAATTATTACTTGGATTTGATATTATTGATTAGGTAACACAATCCTTGCGGTAAAAATTACTGTGATCCACTCTAGAAGTCTATCTAATATCTGCAGGATGTTAGAGAGATGACTTATATCATCGTGGGGAGGCAGTGATAAATACCACTGTGCTCATTCTAACCAAAGAAACAAAGACTTTTAACTCACTCCAGAACTGGTCTCCAAGGCATGACAGGGTCTATCTTCTAAAGCTATGAGCCAGCCCAAACATCTGATCTTGCAGGAGTGCAGGGAGGGTATGGAGAGGGGAGTCCTGTGGTTAGACTCGTTACACTTCCTCATACTGCAGTGAAACTGTTGACGACTGCTCTGTCTGCAGCATCACAGAGCTAGGGCTCAGCACCGACAGATCCCTCGATCAACGAGCTCTGACTTCTTCGGGTCTTTGGCTGCCTGCTGTAAAATGGACATAGTAGTACCCATGGAGCAACAAGACCCTGTTTGTCCTGTTTGATTTTGGTATCACTGTTATTCATGTTAGTGATGCTGCTCTGTTCCACTCCCAATGACTTCCCATTCTTTACATACTGTCACAACAAAAGAGTGATATTAGCAGAGCATCTCAAAGCAAAAGGATTGAAGAAATGGAAAACAGTGAATGGCTCCTCTAGGCTCCTGCTGGGAGAGGATACCAGGCTCTGGGGAATCACCAGCTTGGCAGGTTTTCTGTTAGTTAACGAAAGGTTCTTCTACAGGAGATTTTGTCTCTGTAGGAGTATGAGGACATGCTGTACAGTTGCAGACCAGTAAATACATCTATGAATATACTGCATTGCCCTAGGATTCACAAAGGAAACCTCTCCAGGAATGTCTCCCAAGTGAAACAACTTACCCAAACCTGCTCCAGATTCAAATTCCAATCTTGTTGCTTTACCAAGAAATATTTTACAGTTGCTTGTTGCTAACAGTATCTAACAACACATTTTCTTAAAAATAAGTCATAAACTAGTTTCACATACACCACCTCTTCTCTCAGGATGTGGAAGTTCCTCTCCCTTCTGGCAAAACCCCACAACAATCATTAAGATGCCATAACAATCATTAAGATGGGGAGAGGCACTTACCGTGACACGGAAGGGCGTCGTGGCAGCAGGCTCCATGGTGGGGTTCTTCTCAGTGACCCCGCTGGGCATGCTGCGCCTCTGCCCACACCTCTCCGGGGGGGACTCTGTGGATGGTACAGAAAACAAAGGACAATTACAAACACACAAGCACAGGAACAGTCCAGAAATGTCAGCAGGCCATGCAAAATGTGGCTTCTTCCTTTGAGATGACCTTGCAAATGAGCCAACACAACAACCCCACTGTACCTGCTCGTATTTCCCACAGCCGCCCAGAACAACGTTCACTCAGCAAGACTTTCACCTTCAACAATTAGCATTTTTTATACAACTGTAAGCTTCAGATAATGCCTGACAGGTTGGCATTATCATTATTTCCATTCTGCAGATGGATAAACAGAAAATGTATTGAGCTGAGTAAGAATTATATGCAAAGTACAGGTCCGTGCACTTGTGGACTTGATACTCCTAAGGGAAACTGCTAATGGGGTTACAGACACAGGATGCTTAAGTTACGTCTCTCATTCCTCTAGCAATTTGCTTTGTAACTAGGAAAAAATTATTAAATCCTGCATTTGCTAAAGTATAAAATGTGGATAGGAATACTTACCTCCTTCCCTGCTGGTAAGGGAGGGAGGGGGCTGAAAAGGCTAAATTAACCAATATGCGTAACACTGAGAAGATTTAGAAAGGTATTAGGTAAGGTCAGCAACAGCATTATGAGGTGGTGTTTCCTCGGTTCACAAACCCTCTTTGAAAGCACCATGGAACTCATAAAAATAGATCTATTTCCAAGCTGCTATTCAATGATGCTCAGACCTCATAACAAGCTTCCCTTCTCAAACCATTTGAGAGTCCGTATTAGCCAAGCATTTCCATCGCCCAAAAGGCGGAGCTGTGTCATCTCCATCCTGTTGATCGGGAAGTCTAGAAAATGGGCAGGGCCTGTGGTCATGATCATGTAGGCATTTAGTGATAATTTCAAGAAAAAAAACACAGGTGTCCGGACTACAGTGTTCTCAGGAGTGGACCCATGACGCAGGGGCAGAAGAATGCTCCTCCTCGGTCAGTGCTGCGGCTCCCCAGGAGGCGAGGAGGCTCCTGCCTAAGGGGGACTGTACAGTCTTCTCTATGACTCTACATGGGTCTGCACGTGGCTTTGCAAGTTAAGAAAATGTCTTTATATAGATCTCTACAGCAAGGCAAGAAGTAACAGCTCAATCATGTTCATGAGCAGAGTTTAAGCCCACGTAAAGTGTCAGGAGTACAAAACAAAGGCCTGGGCAAATCCCCTAGTACTGCACCTTCATTTTCAAACACCAGTTACTTTGCTGCTCCTTGGAAAGTAAGCACGGGGGATTCTTCTGAGCTGAGTGCTTCTTTTCTGCTTGTCCCTGCCCTGCTGTGGCACTGACCACATCCAACAGTGGGAACTCTATAATTTTCACTCAGAGCCAGACTTTTGGGGACATGAAGAAGTTTTACATTCAAAATCAGCCCAAAACTGTTAAAGAATTCTCAAAATGGGTACAAAAATTAAACAAATATCAGGTGGTATATAAATACACTGGTAAGATGCAAGCTGGGGAAAGATGTTTGTCAAAAACTGTCTTCTTTTGGCTTTTGTTTTTTTTATTTTTTGCTACACACTAATACATACCAAAATATTATCCTCTGCCATCAAATCATGATCTCCTGAATACAGAATAGTTTAAGCTTTGGAGAAGGTGAATGAAGCTCATACTTCTTATTTTCCCAGGCCCCAGAATCTTCTCTGCTCTTTTATTTATCCACATCCACTGGGTTGGACTTTTGTTAACTGAATTTCTCCCTTTCTGTAGGCTTCTTTTCCACAAACATTTTCTGTCCTTCATGTCACCTTATCAACAAACCCTTCTGATGTATAGAAATCCCTGTAACTTTTGAAAGACAGTGTCTGGATATGTAACTGAGTTATTTACTAAACAATATAGAATCCAAGCAAAGAAAACAGCAAATCAACAACAATTTCAGGAAAAGTTGTTTTTCTCACTGAAAAGAAGATTTTTCACAAAGTTGTTCTTCTATTTTTAAAAATTATGAGCATAAAAATAAACTAAAAAATAGAGCTGAAATAAACATTGGGGGAACTCATTCTCATACACAATTTCACAGGCAACAGGCATGGCAATGAATATTACATCATTGCTAGGATTCTTGGTCGGGAATGAGAGGTGGCCTGAAGAAGAGTACCTGCTGCAGAAGGAAATTAGATGGTAGACTCTGCTAGAGGGAGGCTTCTACAAATTAGTATGCAAAGAAATATAAAGATGGAACAACCTATACTTCAGAATGTCTCAGACAATGTGTTCTCCTAACTAGTGTAACTTAGAGGTGGTTTGTTTGCCAATTCTCAGCCTCTGCAATCTGCAATTTGCTGCCATCGGGTCTTGGCAAGGAGGGTTGTCCCCTTAGCAAGGTTCTCCCCTTGCCAACGACTGCCATCACCTGGGATCTGTAAGAAACAACTAATACCTGCAATTGCACTCAACAATTCCTGAGATGTATCTTAAAACTATTCCAAAAGGACAGACTGAGATTCTACCCTTGCATGGACTGGGTGAAGTGCCTGTTCAGCGACATCTTCCTTGGTTGCAAATCCCGCCCATGATTCCTCACCAGCAGCCACATAACCCGACAGCCAAAATCAGCCAGTTCATTGCTTTCACAGCTTCCAGCCAAGCCTTCTAATGTCTTGGCCACTTTCTTTGCAGAATGCCTCCTTTGAATCTCAAGGAGGCCTCTCAATCAAGTCCTTTGGTGTCATCCTCTTTCCCATTCCATTCCTTTGAAGAGTGGCCTTCTTTTTTTTGGACCGTTATAAAGAAATTACTTGATTACAGCATTTTGAAAGTGAGTTCAAGATGACAAGATGACTGAAGAAGCTGTTTTGCATTTTCTTAATGACCAGAAAAACAAACGTTGTTTAAAGCATTTCTCATATACATGGCTGGAAAACAGGAACGATGGGATTACGTGAAAAGCAGCTGCAAGAAATGACTTTCCCCAGAGCCTGCAGCACAGGCACAGAGCTGTGGTGCCCAGCCCAGCACACTTCTTGCCTTCAGCACAGGGAAAGTACTAGCTGTTCCGTATAGGCGTTACAGCACTAGTGACTTGCACCACAGTCGTTTGTCAGAACAAAGTGCACAATTGTCTCATTTTCTGTAATCTGTCAATCTGCTTCCTCTTTCAACCACGCAGGTCAGACTTCTTCAGAGAAAGGGAGAGTGTGTTATGACCCAGGGCTGATTAATATCTGGGTCTGATTGCACTGAAGTCACAAACTGTACTCTTAAATTCTTACTTCATGATTAAAATATACCCAAAGCAGAGCCAGCAAACACATCGGTTTGACCCAGACCAAAATACAGAGATGGGTTAGGACCTAAAGCTTCCTGTTATTATTAAGCTTATGGTTCATAAAGTGTTTGGAGTCCGACCTCCATTTTAGCTTAGTTTAAGCACTGCAGGTATCACTGGAAAGGGGAGGCTTTGCAGGAGAGACGCATTACAAAACTCTCTACAAGAAACCAGAAATAACTAGAAGGAGGGCTGGGTGTGGGTGTTTGGGGCGGGGGAGCTGTTTGTTTTAAAGGGAAGTAAAAATAGCTTACAGGTAAATTAGTAACTCCTAACTACCAGAAATGTACAGTAGAACAGTTTTACAGTATGAATACCTAAAGGTTTGAACTGCCCTTTTTACTTCTTCAGGGTTAAGGGAAAAGTCGTAGGCCAGGTTACTGGCATTAGCCCTGTCTGCTACAGCAAGCCCACAGTAACACTGCGGCAGCCAGCCACCACATAAAAGGTCGCTGTAAGGCAATAACAAAAACTCTCTCCATAGCCACTAGAGGCTGAAAAAGAAATGCCTTAATTTACAGCAGAAGATATTTAGGTTAACCATTGGAAAAAGTCTTCTTGCGGCACAGACAGTTATACATTGGAATTGATTGTCCAGAGAGATAAATGTATGTTCAAGCCTATCTTAAACCTTTCTGTGGCAGAGCTCTCCCCGTCAGGCGAGGTTCAGGTACAATGGGCTTCCTTCCCTCCCCTCTCCTGGGGCAGACGGGTACCAGATGATCTCCTGAAATCCCCTCCAGCCTTATTTTCTGTGTTTTCTGACAAATTTGCCCGCTTGTGCATAAGATAAGCAAGCTACAAGAGATCAGATTCAGTATCTGACTTCAGCCTTTTCTTCACAACCTCTTCACACATCTTCCTCCTCTCCTGAACTTCCACTCCATTTCTGGCTGGGCAGTATCTACTGGCAGTTCTGTAATGCCTCTGTATAGCACAAGGAGTCCAGGGTCCTACACTGACCTCTGTTACAGACTCGCAGTGTGACCCTTGGACATTTTAATGCTTTTCATCAGATTCACAATTGATAAAAACCTTGAACATCGCATGGGAACACTGCAAGGTTTCATTAATGAATATCTGCCACCCATTTTGTATCCTAAGATAAAGGATTCCAGAATCAGGAACAGTATTACTGCAGGCATCTAACCACGGAATGACGTTTCCAGAAGCACTTAGTATTATCAGATAAAATCCTCACTAGACAGTGAATTTCTCTGTTAGCTTAATACTATCCCTCAGCTCATAGAAATTCCAAGATTCTACCTTCATTTGTCCATTTATTTGCTTTAGATGAGATTTGATCTGAGGACTTAGACACACAGTATCTCAGGACACTATTTGCTCTCCTGAAGTCCTCAACTTGTTATGCACTTAAAACCTCCAAATCTTTCTTTTATGACACAGAGGCCTGAAAATCACTGAAGTAACAGTCTATTAAATGAGGATTACAGTGCAGGCATACTGGATCTGAAAACGGATTCCTTGGGTATAGCAAGGAAAGCCACATTACCCAGCAGCAGAGATGCCAGTGTGCAGAAACGGATGCCCACAGAAAGGGGTGGCTTTCTGATTCTCCACCATTTCCACCAGCCTGTAATGCAATACCCAAATAAAGGATGGGATATATACAGAGGAGCAATAAGAAGTTGTCTAATTACTGTTGGACAACTGAATCAGGCAAGCCCACCTAAGTATATGACCTGGCCCATTAGCAGCTCTTAAAAATCTCAAAATTAGACTGCAAAAGGTTCATAAGTCACTCTGAGGAGGACTGATAGAAATTCCTCATCTAATTTTCTCCTCATTGTTGATACTTCTTCTGTACTTTTCTAAGCTTGCCCAATGATAACTGGGCATTTCTACTCTCACTCTGTTTTACTTCCACCCTGCATGTTGTAGAACCGTGCTCCTGTGGGCCCTCCCAATTCTTTTTCATGACCAAGTACTAAATCTCCCCACAGCAGCACTGTTCAATGTCTGCCACGGTCTGACGCTGGGCTGGGGCTCATCCACCTTACGCAATCACCGAAGCAAGAAGAAACAAACAAAAGTGCTTCCTGCTTTTCCAAATATTTACAGAAGGCTGCAGTGTTTGGGGTTTTTCCCAGTGCAGGATAAGATCTTCAAAGAGAAACTTCCTTGAAATTATCAAACCCCTGAAACCTCTCCCAGGTTATCACACATAGTTGGGTCCAAAATGCTGCTTGGTGTGTATTGCACTAGGATGTTTTTTTTAAGCTGCCAGGGTTGAAAGCATCTGAGTTCACTGCCAACAGGAGGACACTGTAAACATTGCACATTAATTCAGGACCTAGGGCTTAGGAATATTTCTGAAACTGTTTCTGTAAATTAATAAACATATTTGATTTGTTAACTAATTCAAGGCATTTGAATTGACAGAATAATTAATCCCTACTACACTTTTCCATGCCTGTTCTTCATGCTGCAGAATAGTTACAGAGCAGCATAGCAATCCCCCCCCAAGGCTTCCAGGACAGCAGAACGGACTGTGAGGAACTCGTGGCACCAGAGCTCTTGTTTAACCCACTCAACATCACTGCCTTCTTTGTTGCAACTTCTCAGACACTGCTACAGAGCAGGTCATTACGTGTAACAAACACACAAACAGATATTAATACTGTTTACTTTTCACTTAGCAAGTGAGATGTTTTTACATTTGCATTACCTGCTCTTGTGAATCACAGCTAGTCCAAGAGATCATCAGGATTATGCTCTCATTAGTGGGAATGAAATACATTAACTCCTTCTGTTTGTTCATCTCTCTTCACACTCTCCCCCTCTCCAGCTCTCCTCTCACACACAATTCCAGGGATCGGTCAGTGGAAGAGATAGTATTAACAAAAGCAAAGAGAACCAGCTGGAAGGAATAACTAACAAGCAGGCACTTCCCAGCAAGTTGATTTTCTGATATGAAACTCTTCCAACTCCAAACAAGAAAGGGAGGTACAAATCCGAATGAGCGTCAGAGAAGTTAGCAATGAGAAAACGTCTCCCTCAACTCACCAAAAGGAAGCCGTGCTTGTCAGCAACGCACATGCCATGGCACTCCGAACAAGCCAGGAATAAGAGGAGAAGTAGAGATGATGACTTCATCAGAGGCAGCAAGAAAGAGAAGTATGACTGGAATGCCAGACAAGCCAGCAGCGCTGGGGAGACGCGGCAGGAGGCCAGGTTCCTGCACCTTTCCGCAGTGATGGGCTTTGAGGAAAGGAGACTTTAGAGGACAAGAAAACTTCACCAGATCGTCTGGATGTAATGCAGAAAACTAAGAGTTGATGAGAACCAAAAGCTGGTGGAAAAGGTCCTGCAGGCAGCCCTCGGAGAGGTCAGGCTGGCTCCCGACCTTAGGCAATGATCCGCCAATGAAGGTGTGCTCCTCCCTGTCCTGCCCCATTGCTTTAGTGCTTGACATCTCCAGGGTGCCCCAGAGAGCTTACCAGGGTGGAGTTTCTGTGAAACCAGAGGGAACAGGAATTACCGGTCTCCTGCTTATACAATTACACTCCGTGAATTAATTTTATTGCTTAATGAATTTAGGTGTTATTCCTCTAATTTCTGCATTATCTAATAACTCCTTACCTCAAACCCAACAGAGGAGAGGAGGAGGCACATAGTAACAGAAGTGATTTATTTAACATGGCTCACAGTAGCATTTATGAATTAAAAACAATCCCTGGAGAGTAGATATTTGTAGTGTCTGTATGATTCTGAATACTCAAAGAGGCTGCAGAAAAATCTACATTTCAGACAGCTTTAGGTGGCCACCTGAGTCCAGGAGGAAAGATGGATCTTTAATCTGAATCCAAAGGGGTATTTAGAAGCTACTGTTAGAATAGTGGCACGTTTTAAAAGTGCAATATTACTCCGGGAATAAACAAAGACAGAAAATAATACATACTGAGTTGAGCCAACTTTCCCCTTCACAAGGCATGAATAACTTTGAATGGGAAGCAGAGATGCAAAAATGTCTAATTTCCAACAGACAAAGGTCAGTTAAGAACCACTGACAGGTTATGAATGCCCTTGCTAACCCTCTCTTCCTGCTCCTGTCAGCTGGACTAGAAATATAGCTGCAAGGCCAGTTTCATTGTTCAATTACCTGGAGAACTATTTATTGGAACATATCGCCCAATGCCCCACTGATCCCTCAGTGCATTCCAGTTGATCCCCTACAGCAATATTATAACCATTATGCCACACAAAATTAATTAAAAGTCAAACCTTTATTAGGCAATAAAATTGACTTTTAAATAAAAATGGTCATGAAGCAAAAGTTTAGGGCAGGTAATGCTGCCCTCTGAAAAATCAGACTCTAAAAGCAAAGCTAATGAACGCTCAGAGTGGGTATTCTCTAGGCTAATGAAAGTTTGCGTCACCACCACTTTTTATATTAGAATAAATAATTTCTTTTTGCATCTTAGAATCTCTAGCTTAAATACACTTCTATAAGGCACAGCAATCTGACTGGCTGTACCCACAATTATTCTGCGTAATCAGTGATTTACTCCCCACTCATTTAATGCTCTAAGCAGAAATAGTTTCACATGTTCTCATGCTCTTACCACCTTTTCAGACAATTAAGGATACTGTTTACAGAACTATAGCTTGTAAAAAAATTCTCACTTATCTAACCATTTACATACAAAACAGAAAAATATCTTGGGATCATTACTTGCCTTTTGTGCTACACTCTGGCACAAAATACTTGGAATTAAACAATTAGAGGCTGGTTGTATGCCTATAGCTAATGCTATCCACAGTGACTACAACAAACAGATCCAGGTTCTTACCATTACCTTAATTTCCCTCACAGATGACTTAAGCGTTACAAAAACACTATATGCAGCTTAACAGGGGGAATGCCATCTCTGACTCAACTGTGTCCCTGCCTGAAAGCATAAAAAGGCACCTGAAGCACCACTCAGAGCCATACAATCCTCTGCAGCCACAAGAATGGTGGCTGGGACAGTTGTGTGAACTGAAGATCCTTATTAGAACTGGCTGGAAAACAGAAAACAATTCAATTCACAGAAAACATCAGATCACACTGTTTCCCATCAGCTAAAAATTATGACCCTCTTCTCTCAAAGTGGGACTAAGATCTGGAAGAAGAGCTTTTTCTTTTTCTTTGTTAAATAATGATTTGAAGTGACATTGACCTTTCCATAGCACGCTGTGCACTTTAATGGATCTCGTATCATCTCTGTGTCAGGTTCCTGGATATCGTGTACTGTGTAGTATTTAATATTCCTCATACTGCTCTTCAGCAAGTGCTATTAATGGCTTTTGAATCTACTACTGAAAAAAGCTGTGCTATTTTTCTGTGTACTTGATATGTATCTATTTCTCCATTTTCTCTAATATTACCAAGTAAAAGAATTCTTTTCCCAGCAGCATGCCGAGGTGCTTTTTGATGCATGCAAGCAGAAATGGGACTTACTGTCCTTTTCTCATGTCCTTCTGGGGGCTGCCCAGTTTTGCAGCCTCTTCTCTCCTGGAAAGCTCAGTTAGGCCTTCCACCCTTCAAAGCTGGGATAAGCTGTGTTTCTATTATCACCCAGCAGTGGGGTACAGGGAGCGTTGCTCTGATACAGCAGAAATCCAGCGGCCTCACTAGAGGGAGCTGAAGGCCCTTCGCTGGCCGCACTAACCCGCAGCCCTGACCGAGCCAGGGGACAAAGGAGACCCGTGCCGCCTGGAAGATAGCTGACACAGACATCAGGGGTGTGCGATTTCTCTCTGGCGTTGTTTATCTGCTTGTTTAGTTGACGTCCAGTACCGCCGATAGCTAAGAGGACTTTCCCTGTTCTTCTGTACGCTCCTTCGTACCCTTTCCCTGCTGCGGGGGCCATTCCCCGCACAGCCAGCCAGCGCACCGCCCCGCTGCAGGCCTGGCCCTCTCCACGTACTGCCTTCGTTCTCCTAGCTTAGCGATAGATATCTAGGGCAAATTCTGCCCTCCTAGAAATCGATGGGGCACATATTCTTTACCTGAGGAGACAGATGAGACATCCTTGTCAAGGAAAAGATACTCCCAGAGGGCAAAAAGGAAAGGAGAGAATAGCACAAGTGGGAAAGGAAAGCTTAGATAATTCTCAACATGAGGAGCCTGAAAATATACACGCTAACTTCTCTGCACTACAAAACTGAAGAAACAGATCCACGTCCAAAAGAAAGACATAGCTGCAGGTCCCAAGACCTGGTGCCAGGGTGGTGACAGGGAGAGAATATACGGCATCCAGAAAATTAATTCCCCTTTCTAAAAATAAATAGCAAATCATGCTGACTGAGCAGCCTTTATTACAAACTCCATTTTACTGTCTCGTATTTTTTAATTAGTTATGTATATATATATTTGGTATTTTTATTCTTTATTTATCAGTCTCTGAAATAAAATATGTATGATATTTATCTTTCTTTGGTATGATGTCTAGAGAACAAATTCGTCTTTTGCTAACGGCATATCATTAGGAGCCTTATCTCCAAGGTAAAACTGAAATCATGCACAGACTTAAAAAATAGATCAGAAAAAGATGAAATTCTAGCCTGGTTGGGGACCAGATCATGGAGACTGCTAACACCCTGGTTAAACTGGAAAGGATGATAAAGGGAAGAGGAAGATCAGCTTCCTCCTATGTGATGATAAAGACAAGCAACATGGAGTCTGGAGAACAAGAAGTCAGCTCTGGGGAGATTTAAATTAGGTTCATCCATCATGCTTAACATTTCTGCAAAGATTCAAAACTGTTACTGTGCTGCTTTCTTGCAGCACTTCATCAGCATGGCTGCCTGTTCACAGAGGCAACCCAAGGCAAAGGAGAAACTTTATACTCTCTGTAATCAGTGTCACTGCGGACGTAAACTATGCCACCTATACACACCATCCCAGACAGGGCAGGCGGGTACAACCCTCTTCCACTTGAGACTGCCAGGAGCCCCAGTGGGCTGAAGCCCCGTCAGTGGCCAGCTGCCTCTGCAGACTGCTGGCCCAACACAAGGCGGCCATCAGCACGTGGTGCGAACGACCACAGGCACCTGCCAGACGGTCTCACGTAGCCTTTGGCTAACCTCACAGGATCCCTGCAGCAGAACGGCTGGAGAATGGACTGTCCCTTCCGCAGCTAAGTCTCTCTCAGTGATTTCAGTGCAGCTGACGCAGGTCCTGCCAGGCCTCCCGTTTCGTTAAAACTCCTGGGATTGCAAAAGGGAGTTGGAAATCTCACAAGAACAGATTGTGTTGCTGCACATTGGCCCATTTGCTTCCAGTTTCAGAGAGAACTAAAAAGGACAGAGGCACGTAGTGCCACACTGGGAACCCCAGCGAGACAGGAGATACACATGCAGATCGCAGCCCTGTTTTTGTCTCCCATCAGTGAGGTTTGTTTCCTTGGCAAGGTGCTCTTATGTTTGGTTTGGGGCTTTCTTAATAGCTGACTTGGACAGGTGAACTACAAACCGGTTCAGAACAGTTTACTTTGCGTGTCGAGTAGCAGCACAGTATAAATGAAACTTTTGCACAGTTTTAATTACCAGGCCATTTTTCCAGTCGTGCGTGGTGGCTGCTATAACAGGTCTGTACTGGCAAAATGCAAATTAAATAAATAAATACTTAATTTATAAGCATGATTCATCAGAGGTTTCATCTTCTACAGCAAAGAAACAGATGTTCTATTGATGGCACTTCATTAGAGAGATAAATGGGGTCACATACATATCTATTCACATCCATCTGCATAATAGACCAAACATTAAGATTTGAAATTCACATAGTACGTGCAGCTCTTACATCAGCCTGAAAGAGTCTTAATGCCCAGAGCCAATTAATCCAAGTTAGATAGCCTTAACATTGAAGGAACTTTAATATTGTTCAAGAAAGCAGAAGGTTGGGATTTAACACTGGCTATTTAGGATACAGTTTCATTGGAAACACTTAAAGAAGACTGACGGATTTTAACTAACTGGATTTTTGGTAGCTACTGGACAAAATACAGTATCCCTCATGATGAAGCAACTCAAAAGACAGCATTAAAAAGCAGCAGTGACAGGGAAGTCTGAAAGCACTGTTCTTCCTCCAGTTACAATTATGAAGGGTTAGGATTAGGGGTAGGGTTAGGGATAGCTGAGAATTTTTTTTCTGTTTTTCAAAATGTTTATGCGGGAGGCCTGAGAGTTCTCCTACCAAACAGAAACAAGTCTCCTTCATTTTAATATGCATTAGATAGAAGATAATGCTTATAAAAAGAGTGCCACCTTCTCTGCCAACCTGATTATTTTTTGAAGGTGAGTGCTTACACAAATGTTCTGCCTTTGCTTGTGGGTGGACGTGGGAGTGTATGCACACACGTGCATGTCTGCAACACAATGGCAATCTACCTATGTGCCAACATACCCAGCGTATTGCTGAAAATGCATCCTCTCCTTACTACTGTTACTAATACATCTTTCTTCTAGCTATTCAGACTCTTTTAAGTAATTGTTTTACATCCACAATTCCTAATTGTGGAACATAAATCCTCATTTATTGTGACTGATACTTCTATTTCCTTTGGGGGTGGGTGGGTATTTCTGCTTCTTTTGCACGTACGTGCTCTGAAAACATACTTGCAGGTGTCAACTTCACAGGCTCACTTTTTAGTTTTCAAGCAAACAGCGCCAGTGCCAATGAAAGAGACAGGAGAGAAAATATTAAAAAGCAGTCATGTTTTCTTATTTCATATAAATAATAGTGTGCCGCAGATGGACATACAGAAATCACCATTCAAACTAGTATATTCCTTTATGCAACTAACCTATAGCAATTGTGTAGCTTTGTGATTGTGTTGCCATGCTTTTTTAAGTGATATCCACAGTTTACCTACAAACAAAAATGTGTAGTAGATTACAAAAAGGGATCTAGCAGGCCTATATTCACTTGTACATTTCCCATCCTATTTTTGAAGTGGGAGGGAGCGGGAGGATATTCTTACTTAAACTAACACTGGCACTTGCATTTTCCATCCTAAAAAACATGCAAGATATATGTAGGGGTTCCTTCCTCCACTACTGAACTGCAGTCACTCCGAGGAGCAATACGGTAGCTGTTCAGCAACACACTGCAGTGCTGCAGAACAATTTAGCACATGTTGTGAACAACATTCACTCTTCCTGGGGAGATTAATGCACTACACCGCACTCTCAGAAATTTTATTTTGGTATTCACCCAAAATTCAGCAGGTCCTGGAAGTAAAGTTATGTAAATGAACACCAAATGTTCTCACTTTAAATACGCCAGTCAGATCAAAATTTGTTCTCATCTAAGGGTATAAAGGTAATAACTGTTAACCTTTGACTGCTAAAAATGTGAAGGGAAAATATCTTTCATTTAAAACTTGCTCATTTGGTTACCATGGACACTGCTTAATCATGAAGGATGACTATTACTTGTTCCTATAGTAACCAAGAAGTTTAAGAAGCATCCTGTAATTTAACTCCAGATGCCAAATTTTACAACAGTCCACCTATTACCACATTTGGATACTTCAGAACAAGCCCAGGCTTGATCTCCAACTCTACAAGAAATTCACTGATGCAGAAGTGCTGTAAGAAATCAAAAATGTGCACACATAATGTACAAAAGAAACTTGCACTTCAAATAAATTGGTTTCTTCAAAAAGAAACATTAAGTGCTCAGCACCTGAGGAGTCCTTTTTCAGTGTAAATGTTAATGAAGCAAAACTTCAGCTGTCTTTATTCTTGTCAATGTTTCTCAAAGTCTATACAATTGCAGGGCATGTTTTTCCCCAAAGTGAATGCTTCAACGCTCAACTTAAAATGAACTTCTGAAGTAATGCTGAGTAGCCAGTATTCATAAACAAACCTCTGAGAGCAGGTCAGGACTCCTAGCTCTCAAGAACAAACCTACAATAAAAACGTGTCCCTCATGCAAGCAAGAAGCAATGTACAGGACAAACCTTCCAAATTCAGGCAACCAATGTATTGCTCTAGACAGCCTTGTACAGTATTTCTGCTTATTAAAAAAAAAGCATAGCACTTGCCTAGCATTACTCATCACCATAAAGCTTTACCTTCAGCACCACCAAAGACTTTTTAGGCAGAAGCTTTGTTTCCTGTAAGTCTGGGGAGATGAGGCCTCCAGAAATTACCTGTGGCTGACACTGTTTCTTGACCCTCACCAGCTCTGTATTGGGCATGAATTCACAGTTTTCAAAAAGCAATCAATTTTTACATTCACTGATTTCCAAAGGGGCCTGAGGAAACTTAGTTTAAAAGCCTGACCCCAAGGCTTTATAAAACAGTGAAATGAATAAGGAAGTTCTGGGGTTTGTGTACCTTTTTTAATACGCATATACACAAACACACAAGCAATTAATATCTAAATTTAAAATATTCTCTGCAGTGTTTAAAAGGAAAGCAAACTACCTTCAGCTAGTGTCTGAGTCGAAAAAAGCAAAACTGATAATGCCCAAATATGGAAAGTGACCCAGCTCGTTCCCCGTCTCTATTGAGAGCAGAGTAAATTAAAGGATTATAGAGAGCCTTCAGTGCAATAACTTAAGGGATTAGTGGCACACTAGAAGACCTTCAAGGGAAATACAGGTTTAAAAGCTTTAAAAGGCAGCTCTGTGTCTAAATTGTTTGGACTGCCACAGCTGTAAGGAGACAAACTTACTCTAATACATAGGAGATCATGAAAAGTCTGCTGAAACCCCTCTAAGCATGCTTTTGGAAGCAATTCTTTTTTGGACTCAGACCAGGGTTTTTAACCTCTTTCTCATTTATTACCTACGGCTTTTAGATAAAAACTCACTCTGCGTTACTTGGGAGCGACTCTGCTACTTACTTCCCTTCAGAGTAATCAGCCTCTCTTGGCAACACTGTAAGGGGACAGTGAGGTTACTACCAGAAGGAAAGGACTTAAAATAGAGATAAGCAAAAGATGAGCAAAAAGAGACAACACTCAACCTTCAAGTTGCCTGAAAGTTGCTGGTACAATTCCCAAATTTCTGTCATAGCATTAAATGAGCTGTTCCTTGGATAGCAATTTCCTGAGTTACTCTTAAGCAGTATTGACAATTCTCACAATTTTATCAAGACTGTTGCTATACTTAGTTACCTCTTAAAGATGCAGCTGCTGGGACCATGGGACATTCAGGTAGGGAACTATGGTCAACATTTTAGAGAAAGAACATGAGAGTCAAAACTCCGGAGTTTTATTCTTACCTTGGGGCAAAAGGAAAATCTCAGAGAAAAACACAGAGCTACTGGAGTTTGTGCCATTACTCTGTCATTGACCATCCATGGGATTTCCTGCAAGTTATCCCTGGACACCTCACTGGTTAAATGCATCTACCTAAGGCTTCTTTGAAGTCCATGAACTATTTGCAGTTCTTACAAACGTGCTAAAGAAAATCAAACAATTGTTACAAAGCAGTGTTTTGGTTATGCATAAAGATATTGAGAAGATGTTTACTGTTCTGGGTAGTGCCACAAACACCACAATGGACATGTAGCCCACACTAACGGTATCAGCAGACACATACACCTTTGCAGTTGCCCAATTTCATCAAGGTTTGGGTTCTTTAGGCAAATCTGCTTCTTTTCAAGCTGCTTATCTGACTTGCAAAGCTCGCTGTCCCTGCCTCAGCCCACATACCCAGCTATGTTGCCCTGCATAAACCTTCCCCCATGTTCCAAGTTATTACATACAGTTCTCCTCTCTTTCTTTTCCTCCCCTTCCTTCCCCCCTTTCACGTCTCACTATCAAAACTCCATATCCAGCAAGTCTTAAATCACCTCCTCTGCAACGTTCCTCTTAAAATTTGACAGAAGTTACTACACATGAAAATCAAAGAAGGAGGAAAATACAAAGCTCTCAAAACCGCAGGATATTGTTGTGAAGAAGATAGGTGAAAAGTAAATGAACAGTAAGGTGTTACCTCAGCCTGTCACAAGCAAATAAAATGACTGGTCCTGCAAATCCCAAACATTCTCCAAAAACCACCCCATAGTTTGTTAACATCGCACGGTGGGCACAATATTACGGTTCAACTGCACTGTAGCTCCAGACACGAAATGGCAGCACTGACCAGTGGTTACACACAACACCGCGGATCAGGAAGTCTGTGTCTTTGGAAACAGAGGCTGTTCCTTCCACTGCTGATGACAGCAAGATGGGGTGGGATATTTGTAAATCTTGCTTACTCCAGGTGGGTTTCTAGCTTACTATGCAAATACCAGAAGGGCCAGTGCTCCTTGGAAATTCACTCTGGTGTTTCCAGTGGCTCCTAATGGGAAGTTTTAAAACTTGATTCATTTTTAATCTAGGGTATTGACACATTTGTCACAGAAAATGCTTGCTAAGTTTTGATGTTTCTGTGTTTCTGACATACTTCTAAAGGAGGTGTTGTAGGTCAGTGTGGCATCACCAGCACTGTAAGAGCAAAGGATGGAGCTCGAGGCAGTACTGTCACCATGCTCCTACTGATGGGTCTATCTAACTCTTGCCTCCATAGATAATAAATTCACTCTAAATTTTTGTTTATTAAATGGATACTTAGAATCCTACATCCGTTGTTTTCCTATCAAAACAATTCAAGAATTCCTCCATCATGCACTACTACTCAAGTTATTAGATTTAGTATAGATTTTTATTAGACAATTAAGCATTGAACAAATATGGCAAAGTCTCAGCTGGAGCACTAGTGCTAAAAATCACATGGCTGCCAGTGAGTATTTCTTACAAACAGTACAGCTTAAAAAAGTTTGCGTATCTTTTCTATGGGCATCTGTCAGCCACGCTGTTAAAATTTCAATGAAAAACTGCAAGAGTTCTGTGGTGAAAAAGAAAATGCCACAAAAGAGATTTGAAAAACAAAGCGATGGTCATTGAAAACTGCAAAGCAGGAAGATCTCCTTTTCCTGACATTTAAAAGACACCACCCGTGGAAAAAAAGCCCCTATCGCTAATGTTTATTACTGGACTCTTCACTCGCCTGATCCCAGCCCTTAAATGAAAAAAATGGTTTATGCAATATTATTTAGAAAAATTATAGGTATTCTAAGGCACATGATTTGGATTCTTCGAGAAATCTCACATACAAGAGACGGGCAAAGTGTACACATGTACTCCTTTGGCTATCCAGAATACAAGGCAACATAATGTAATACAATAGAATTGTGCTGTTGATTGGCTACTAAAGCGAATAACTTAAAGCTTGTAACTTAAAATCAAGTAAATTATAAATTAAGAATGAGAAGAATCATTCTAAGTTTGAAATTACCCCAGTGCGGGGTGACGATGCTTGTGACTGGAAGGTGGCCAAGCAGGGCAGCCTGCAGGGGAGTCCCAGTGACTCAGTCTCGCCTCAGAGACCAGATCGACCAGGCAGATTGACCAGTAATAGGCTGTTATGCTCATCTTTCTTTCCAGACTTGACTTCCTACTGACCATACCTCATTCAGTATCAACCACTGGTCCAGAAAGATGTGCTGAAAAGGCAAAATCACTCATCTTGTCAAATTTTGTAGGATATGAGTCAGAGGACAACAATAAAACTGGAACATTTTACTCAGATTTCTGCTTGCCAATATAAATACATGCAAAACATCGGCATACTTGTATTTGCAAGGGTAACGCTATATATTTCAAACTTCTACATGCTGATGCAGAGTCAGTTTCTTTTAAAAAAAACCATATTATTTAGTCATACAGACCATTAAAAGCTGCTAAATGTTTGTCAGAGGGACATGGTCTCTCTCAACAAATTCATTATGTAACAATCTAGATGCAATCCAAAAGATCAGAACAACCACCCAGTATCAGAAGCGAGTGTGAAAGAGGAGGTTATAGAAACGTGTGCTTTTTATAGGCAGGTGCACAAATCGAGTTCTGAGGTGGTATTGTATTCATAATGACTATTCAGTTTGTTAAAAATAGAGACCACAGTAAGAAAAATCAGGGCTCAGGGGCACATATTGGTTTGGCATGAAAAAAAAAAGAGGGCATTGTAAGTGTAGGGAGGTGTTCTGTTCGGACAGCACGCGACAAGTTACTTATTTGCTTATTTATTCATTAGTTGATTATGGCACTGTTCTTCTGAGATAGATAGGTCTGGTCAATACTGATCTATCAGGAAAGGTAGGTTCGGATATGATGCAGGTATTCTAATACCCGGGCCCTTGTCATAGCTAGAACTATCTAAGCTAAACTTCATTTAGAGTAAGTGCAGACAAAAGACATACATTGAAACACGTGTGCTTTCAACAATGTGAAAGGCACGCAGCTAAGTGTAATTCAAAGAAAAGTTAATTGTGGGTCATGAAAAGAACGAAGTATTGTTTGAACATTTCATGTGAATTATTTACTTACAGAACCCTGAATCTTACTTAACAATATAGTGGGAATTTTCAGTAAGAGCAAAATTTCTAATCAGAATGAGAGAGAGATCCCTTCACCCTACAACAGCTAATACAGTCGTGTCCAGGGCACTGGCCTGGGCTACAGGACAAAGTCCTGGAGAGGTGGAAAGGGAGAAGTTCCACGTGGCATTCCTTGTCGAACATCACTTTTTGTTAACCTGCTGCAAAATAGATTTTCAGCTAGGAAAGATTAGAGAGAAGTGTGCGAAATTTCAGTTAGCTTTAAATATAATAAAACCTCCTTTGTTGTTACGTCATTCTGTTATGTGCTGGGACAATTTTCAAGTCTCTGCTTCCCTTGTCCCAAGCGACTGCCTTAACCTCTAAGGTATTGGCTATTTGGGTATAAGTTGGTCTCTCATTTATCACTTAAAAGGTTTTGATTTCATCAAACAGAGGGAGAAAGACTAAATTCCAGCTGTTTTCAAGAGATGTGTATCTGAATAGCCTGTACTGAAAAAAAAAGTCTGACCTTAGCCTCCAAGCTCTCAGTTTGGTGTACTAAAATACTGGGCTTTGCTGAAGATCAGTCAGTTTTCTCTTCACAGCAGCCATCAAAGGAAAAGAAGAAGAAAGCCTGTTTAATAAAAATCCTTTCTGTAGAACACCTTGAAAAGCATTTGTGATAAACAGAACTTAGAGTAAGACATTTATGTCCAAGGAGCTGACAGAGGCAGAAGTATCAGGAACACTAAACCTTCAAGATCAGGAACTCAAAATGTTCTCAAGTTCTTAGAGCTTTGATGACAACTGATTGCCTACAGAGTTTTACAGAAGAAAGACCTGAAGCCAAAGCTGCATTTGGCTCAGATACGGAACCATGAATGGAGCACCCGTGAGTAGTTTCTATGAGAAAACTGAATTTTCAGAACACTTGCCACTGACCCCTGTTCCTTCATTATATCCATAATTAAGTAGAAGCAGAGATACCACGAAGAAAGCCAGAGACCAAAGTACTGCAGGCAGAAGCAGGTGTTGCTTTTATTGATCATTTTCCTTCTACCCTCTCTGCCTCCCAAGTACCTTCCACTACATTAGATGGATCACCTGGTAGCAATCATAATGACTGCCATGATTCCTCATATAGTTACACACATCTCTGAGCTGAACAGATGGTCCAAGGCAGAGATGGGGTTTCTGCGCTTAATTTTTTTACCTAACTAATGTATACCTGCAGCATGTCCCAAATCTCTGTGGAAAGCAGAGCCAGGAGATTTCAGACATTATCATAATTCTAACAAAGATTAACAGCGGGGTGAAACCTGTCTTGTTTATTCACTATCAAACAGCAATAATTTAAACACACTGGAGGCATGATCATATGAGCCTCCTGATAGCATGCCTTCCTGTTCTGGTCTGATTTGCCCTCCCCATGAGTTTTACTGTTCTTCACGTATTCTAGCCCTGGACCTCTCAAAAGGACAGACTGGCAAACATACTGAAACATGTGATGAATGTGTTATAAGCACCGGGGCTAACCAGAGAACTCTAGAATAGAGGATGCCATCACAGGAACCATCAAGTAAGCTGGCTGTCATTGCAAACAGCTGAAAGTCCTATACATTTTTCTGCATGCTACATCAGATTGTCTCCATCTGGAGTCCCAACAGAAAGCAATCCCCTACTTTCCTTAGATACTTGCATAGAAAATGCAAATTCTGTTCACTTTGCCCATCTAAAATGTGCTACAGCAGAGCTTTCCTGAGGGAGTGGTTATCTCTTTCTTTGTACCTCAGGAAGCAAGACCAATTTCCCAAATTAGGTCTCAGCTATAACAGCCCCCGCCTGTGACTGCGATGCAGCTGTGCAAGCTGTAACCCCAGCCTGACTTTTACTGTTCGTCCGCGGGCAGGCTGCGCTCCGTACTTAGGGAAGGCCAGCAGGCAGCATTCATGCAGCAACGCTCATCAGAAGGGCGTGCGTGGATAGGTGGCACTGCCGCCTCAGGGGGGTGAGAGTGGGAAGTGGCAGTATATAAATATATGCTTTTAAACACAACCTCTCTTTATTCAAAGAGACTGACTGATATAAACTAGAGTGGGCTGAAGGAGGTTCTTTGACTCACGGCAAACAGGCGTGTTACAGCTTTCGGAACAGGAGCCATGCTGGCAGCAGATGGCAGCAACTGCATCTCATGGGTGCGCCAGTGTCAGCTCCAGCATCAGGGATTTATCATCCAGGATTGATGCAGTACAAACAGTGAATGATTCCAGATGGGGAGAGGGGGTTGTGTGCCAGCAGAGATCTCCTCCTGCCTGGTAAATGTGTAACAACTGCCTGATTCTCAGCAAGTTCCCTGTCCAAAAGCATGCTGATAATCTGCTGAAGTGACACACCTTGGAAAAGCTCAACTTCCAGGTATCACTGCTCCTCCGGCTAGGGCCAGAGGCTTACCTGGGCTCTGTGGGGATCTTGGCAAAGGGTCCAGAGACTGGAGAGAGCAAAAAGTTGCCAAGAGGATGTCCGGGAAACACACATGTGGCAAAACAGACTATTGCCAATTCCTGTGCAGTAACTCCTGAATTTTTGGTAACCTCCCACTAAGGATATCTGATCTTTGAGTATCTTAGCTAGAGATAGCAAAATAAACTGCAAATCAGCATTTGAGAAGGGGACCCTCAGCTCTTTCCTTCATCCAGACTTGTACGTTTTGGAAATTACCATTACATCAAACCCCAAAAATCTATACCTCATTCTGATTTCTGCATTCTGCATAGCTCCCACACCCCTGCAGTCTCCTGTTCATTAACCTTGCAGCAGGATTGGAACTGTCAAGGAAAGTATTTCTTTTGCTGTATTCTAGCAGTTCCTTCACTTTGCCCAGGCTGGCAGCCAGGGCACTGGAGCAGCAGGCAGCGACTCCAGACTCTAGACCAAGTCCTAGCACTGACCTTGCTGTACAACTGCCACTGCACAACTTGCTTTCTGCACCTCTTACAAAAACATATCAAAAATAAAGAGAAAATTCTTATCCAGATTTGCAAATCCCTTTAAGATCTACAGATAAGAAGAGCTCAACCAGTGCTGAGTATTATGATCCTCCTTGCAGGCAGGAATCCTAGAGACAAAGTGTGACAAACACGAAGTTCTCAGGGAGAGATCAACAGCAAGAAGATTTCAGTTGGTTCAAATCCAATTTCTTACAAACATTAGGGTTGATTTCCATTTCCATCAGATCTCCTTACATATTCCTTGTGTTCATGACAAATTATGCTGTTAAGTTCATACTGGGTTACCTAAATGAAACTAACACATTTCGTTTGTCACAGTAACTGAAATGACAGTAATATATTTTGGTTTTGAACAGTATACAAATAAAGGGGGAATGGAAACTGTTACATGCTTGTGAGTTTACAAACACTCCTCCCTGACAGGCAAAACAAAAAAAAAAAATCATGGAAAGAAAAACACTGTTTGCTTAAAGGAAAAGACGAAGCTCAGGGACTGATTTAGTTTCCTATTGTTTTCTCAGTAATGATTCAAAATCCTGAAAAAAATACTGTATGCCAGGAAAAGAAGAAAGAGGACATTGCACTAAGCTAAATCTTGTAGTGCTAGAGTCTACTTTACAGTCTACTTTGTAAATCAGAATTAACTCCCGTGAGACAAGTACAAGCCTGGATTTGCACAAACACCTGATGCAGTGTTGCAGTTGTGCTTTTTATTATGGCTTTTTATTCAAACAATAACAAAAAAAAATTGTTTTTAATTAATGGCTTTGTTTAAGCTCAAGACATTATAAATATGATTGGCTTGTCACACTAGGGGCCAAACACAACCCTCTCCTCTTCTTTCTGAAGAGCGAGTTCAACAGCAAAATGACTCAAAGACTCTGGCTTCTTTGACTGCTTTAACGATAGGCATAAGCATCAATAAACATTTATTTCGCACTAGAAGAGAAAGCCAGAATAGCTTATTTTAAAAATGCAACTGGGTCAGTAGCTGCCTCAAGTAGAATAAATGGGCTGCATGAGTGAGTATGCCCTAAAGAAACATTACTCTGTGGACCTAACTCCTGCTGATGCGGACAAATAGGCCCTTTCAGAGCAGGATTTTTAAAAGCGCAAAATGATTTGGGAATACAAGTCCCATAGGTTTCCACAATGCCTCGGGAGCACAATCTTTAGGCTCTTTTGAAAATCCTACCCCTAAACTGTACTCAGCTTTGTAATTTCAAAACCCCTGGTGATACTCAGCTCATGAAGAACAAGAAGTTCTAGCAATGCATCTTTGCATATAGATACCATCTCTTGATCAAGGATTTTCAAATCTCTATAACCATCAATTAGGCCTCCAAACATCTCAGCTAAAAAAGTAGTTACCTTAATTATACAAACCGAAAAAACTGAACCATGGATAACTGAAAAGACTGGGTTAGTTACAGTTACACAAGGTGTTAAAACCACTGGAAGGAACAGCACCCAAGCCTGACTCCCCCAGCCAAGTTCTTAAAATTAAACAGTTCTCCCTCCCCATACATGGCTGCAGCACTGCACAAGCAACTGACCTTCTGTAAAGCTCGACATACAGTAAAGCTTCACAGGGAGCAGGTACACGTACACATATTCGCACTGGTCATTCTTATTTACAGTAACGAAGCTACCTGTAAGCAACAGCACGTATGTCTTTGCACTGTCAATTAAAGAGAACTGTTGTTGCAATTACCCCTACTAAGCGGCCTGTTCCGGCTCCGGGATCTGCTTCGCTGTCTCTGAAGTCGTGACCTCCGGAGCAGTCGATAGTAGTAAGACGGTCTCCCAGAACTTTTCCTGCTGTTCATTGACATTTTTGTATCTATTTTACACATACACACATGCAGGCACAGGTTCACTCTCCCCTCTGGCAAAGTAGCAACAATTCCAGCGTTTAATTAACTGGAGGTTGGTTCTGTGGAGTGGAAAGGGAGAGGGGGGCAGAGGAACTCTTCACTTAACACATTTAAAAAGAAAAACAACAAGAAGAAAACATAAAAAAGAGAGAGAGAGGAAAAAAAAGAACGCGGCACCAGAGTACATGTCTCAGCTGAGGGAGGACTTGCAGCAAGCAAGATAAACTGTACTAACAATTCCTGCCCCAAAAAAGATAAGCCTGCTGGAGTTGGAATAGGAAGCCAGAGTTGGCCTGGGCTCTTGAAACGTGAAGAATAGGCTGGAAGAAATCCTGGACTGGATTGTCTCCGCCGGACAGCAACGTCTGATCAAACTGTACTGGAAAAAATCAGCAGCTTGCCGCATGAAAACGGCTGGGTAGCCTTAGGGTGCCAGCTAGTTTCTACCTGCCCCGGCCATCAGATCATTTCGGAGATGAAGTTTCAGGAGCTTGGTCTGCAGCAGGAGGTATCTACGAAAGACCGGGTTGGGGAAGGGTATAATGATTTCCTGGCCATGGGACACATGTTAATAATCATCATGGAGCAAAAGCCCCGGAAAATAAAGTGAAACTTGAGAGGGGAAAACTTTAATTAGAAGTTGAATGAACAGAGCTCCAGACTCCCCTGGAGGCCCATTTCCTTTCAACATTCAAACTGAGTTATAGCACATCCCACAAATTAGAGAAAGAGCCTATTTACCATTTGGGTTCTGATGGCAGTGAAGATTCCGCCTCCGGCTCATATTGCTCAATAAAATTACATTTCAATGGGCAGAATTAACACTTTAAGCCACGGAGGAAAAGAAAAGAAAGGAAAAAAAAATAGACGAACCAGATGATAAAAAATTTCACTCCGCAATTACAGCTTAAAAAGGTCAGAAGTGAATTGTCCAGAATCCTTCATCTAAGCTCCTTCCCTTGCTGGCACAAAACACGCTCTGAAGGAAGAGCGATAGGCAACATTTCAGAAAACCAGAATGGTGGCCAAGAACCTACCGCGCTGCCACTTCTTCTCACAAGTTGGCAGATAACAGACAAACTTCATCGGAGTGGGATGAACTGCAAAATGACATTTGCACAATACCTCTCTCCATTGTGTCCTAGTTTTGTCATTTTCCCAGACATTTGTGCAAATTTATCTTTGTGGTGTCTTCTGAAGCTGCAGGACTAGGCAGGCTTGGCTGAGGATGAGCTATGTTCCCCAGTTAGCAGGAGCTTCTTCCGAAGTTTGAAAGCTTCCCCGGATTATATGGTGTTGTACCTTCAATAACAAGAGGCAGAAACCCCCAGCCTTCAGTACCCTGACCACGACAGGAGTCCCTTCCCTACCACCAACCATCCACCTTAATTTTAGGATTTCATAAACTTGTGCAGTCATGGAAAACATCAGAATTCTACAAAATCTGTATTTTCTTATTCACACGCGTAGTAAAACCATGATGTTTATCAGCTGAGAAAGGCCCTTCCAGGATGAAAAAACAAGTCTCGATCTTGGGTGAAGTCCATGCCTGGTTTTGAGGCCACATGTAAGGAATTCAGCGCCAGCTTTCAGGCAGCAGGAGCAGCCAATCCAGAGGGCAATGACAAGTTCGGGTCAAGGAGGCAGATCCCAGCTGGACAGCAGAGGCTCCGCTGCCTCTGGGAGGGGGATGCTGCACAGGGACATTCCTCTGCCGCTTCCACCACATGCACCATCAGCCACCAAATCCCACATCAGGTCCCGGCAAAAAGGCTTCAGTTACTACTCATCTGCCCTCTTCTTGTTATCCAGAATAGTGGGGGTTTTTTTTCATATTTGGGTAGATGAAAAAACAAACAAACAACAAAAATACAGGAACAACCAAAACCATTTTTCCAGACAGCCAGAGACTCATCCTGTGCAGTTGATTCAATTCACAAACAGAGCTGAGAACATCTAGGAGACAGTGATGGAAAAGTCTGAAAATACTGAGGTTCAGTTAAAGATTTGCTATAGACAAGAAGCCAAATATTCAGGTGTCTCTCTGCATTTTTGTGTCCTAGTAACTGAGCTAGTAGCTCTTAAGAGAACCTTTTTACGTTTATCCTTTTATCACTAGAAATGTCTTTAAAAGAGCCTATCCAATTTATTTTTCCTTTTTTCATTCCCAACAGCAAAAAAAGGCACTGATGGAAATGAAAGTTTAAACAAAACCATTTAAAAAGCTCACCCAAATGCAGACAATCTAAAAGGGGAAGGTTCACGCATTGGTTTTGCTTAATTGGAGCCAGGTGACTCATTCTCAAAGCACCTGGGATGCGGCGAGACACAGGCGCTGCTGATCTGCCCACCCTCTGTGAGCAGGTGGAAGTGATCAGGGGACAGGGGACATGGGCCTGCAGTCCCTGTGCATTCACCCACATGCACTTAAGCATCTGTTCCGTGTTTAGGGATTTTTATTTTTAATCAACCCAGTACCTTCAGAAACGTTCACACAGGTGACCATAAAACAGGAGAAGTTAATGAGGGACTATAAACTATCATGACAAGAGAAAGCAGCCTTACTATAAAGGCATAAATGGCCGGGAGTTTTGTTCAAGTTTCGCCAGCTTGCCTCTGTCTCTCTCACTTCAACAGCATTTTTGAAGGCTTTAAGTTCAGATGCTACATAGCAGCAGGCAACAAAATGAATGACCCATTTGGGAGGGAATGTGACTGGTCTGGACCTTTCCAATTAATTCAGCACTGCTCTTTTTTTTCCTTTCTTTTCTTTTTTTTTTCCTTTTTGAAAGCCACATCCTGATACAAACGCTCTTTTGTGTATAGCAGAATCTACCACTTGCAAACGTTAGATATATTAACTGCTCTGGAGGAAAGCTGACAACATTAAAATCTCTATCTCTAAAATAACACATCACAGCCTGGCTGTTCCCTCCAAAAAGCAGAAGGACGAGTTCAGTCACGGGCTCTGCTGAATCTCTCAATAAGAGGAGCAAATAGAGCCAAACATAGCAGTGATTTTTGGGGTGTTGACTCCTCCCCCCCGCCCCGACACCGAACACAATGAAATTAAATATACCCCAAACTGTAACATCTCAGTAAAATATCCAGTTTGGTACACTGTTGAGCTTTAGAGGAAAATGAGAGCACCCACAGCTGACCTGGCGTCCCGTGTCATCTACCTCTGTTATCCTGCTACTCTGCCCTCTTAAAACTGGATTTGACTCCTTTACCAAAACTAACAGCATGTGAATAAATTTTAAATTGGCACCAAAATAAGTTCTGGGATGGAGAGCTACACAAACATTGGCTTGTTTGCTTTGACATCAAAAGGAGCAGGCTGTTGCCTGAGGCTTTGCTCAGCTACAGCAGGGCTGCTGGGTCCAGGGAGGCCGACGGAAGCCATGCCTCCCCAGCGGCTAACACTTGCCTTTTTTATCATTTGTTTATTGCTTTGTGCTGGGAAAATAATGACTGTACTTCAGAATGCACGTTCCCAAGGCAGCCCCTACCGTTAAACCCCTTGCTTTCCCAAAGGGCTTCAGAGGGAAACAATCATTCCCCTTAACTCCCTCTGATTTTACAGCAAGGAACTTGAATTCCTTATTCTGAAAGTGAAAGTTTCCATGCTCTGTCACTAGGGCCCAGCCCGGCCCCAAAAGCTCTATTTGTACAGGCAAGAGGATACACTGATTGTCCACACACGTAATTAATGGCCTCTGAATTTAGACTACCTTCTGGAAGACAGCAGCTTTAGTAATTTCATTTCAGTTTCCCATATTTTTTTCACAAAGAACTGAACTGAGGCTTTCAAAAGTTAAAACAAACAAACAAGGTTTTGCCTTGGCCAGTAGAGAGAGATGGGATGGATATCAGCTTAATTTCTAATTTGCATTGGGTCAATGAACTGCAGACGGATCACTGAGAAGTTGAAAAAAATCAGACTGCAACCCAGATTTCCCTGTCACATGTAACTACACTACCCCTGAAGAATGATTATATTCCTTTCACATTCTGAGGCAAAAGGAATAAGGGAATAATCTCTACAAAATATCTGTCTTTTAAAACATAAGAGAAATATAACAGTGTTCTTGTCAGTGATCCTAGACACTCTCAAGATGTGCCTGCTTGAATTTGCTTACATGTCCACTGCAGTCTTTAGTTCAGCGTACTATGAAGCTGGAAGATTTCCAGGCTTATTGCCTCAAGGCTACCAGGGATACACTCATACGCAGAGCCAGAGTGGAAGGTAATTTCCTTTGTCTAACAATAACTTAACTTTCAATTCAGCTGTACCCATACCAAAATCTTCAGTGACATATTTGTTTGAAGACCTAAAAAGGAAAGCATCATACACACAATTAAAAGTAAACTACTTCTTTTTAATATTTTAATGGAAAACAATTACTATTTTAAAACTACTCATAGGCAAATTAATTTCCTTACCACCTTAGGTGGAATGTAGCAGCTTTTTGACAGCCTCACAACAAAGTGGTACACAGATTTGGGATCAGAATGAGAAATAAACATTTACATTAAATTTAAGCATAGAATTCATTGCTCTCCATCTATTGAATGGTGTCATAGCTGCCAAGACACTATGGAATACTCTTGCTGTCTGTATGGTGATGAAATCCAAATGTAAATGGAAAGTAGTCATTACACATAATATAGATATTTAGTGATATTAATGAGTCGAAAAAGCAGTGCCATATAAAAAAGGCAAGAGCAAGAATGTGCGTCTGAATAGTTTAATATTAAACAAGAGTTCAGAAGGTCTTATGTAAGCTAAATCAGGGCATGAATTCTTTTAGCACTGGTGTTCCCTACATACAGGCTATTACTATTGTTTACTATCATTATGTTTATTATATGTTTACTATGGCGGTGCCCAGAGATGCGAAAAAAGATCAGTGTCACATTGTTTTGGGATCTGCACACACCACCAATTAAGAGATTATTCTTTGTTCACCGTACTTATGATCTAACTAAATGCATACACTATTGCACACACCGCAAGCACAATAATTACCATGCCCATTTCATGAATGGAGAAGCGAAGCCCCAAGTGATTTATAGAAGGTCACGTGGGAAGGCTGGGGCAGAGCTAGGCATATACCCCGTGTCCCTTAGTCCTTGCCCAAAGAATTAATGGAGCTTCCTTGCTCTCTCAAGACAATACCCTCGTGATGAATAAATATTAAGCATAATAATATCTTTTTTTTCTATAGTGTCTTTCATCCAGAGCATAGATGATTTTGCACATACTTGTTCAGCTTTTTAATGTGCTAAAACATACAAACTTCCTCTTTTTCACTCAGGTTAAAAAAAAACTCAAAGGGAAGTGCCCAATGTTAAGCAGGAAAGTCAGTTATTTGGCTTCTAATAAATAATGTCCTGATTTTAAGAACGAATCATCATATATTTAAAAAATGTGAACAATGAGAGTTTGTCAAATATCACACACAAAAAAGGAAGCAAGAGAAATAAAAATAGAGCCTAGGAATTCCATCTCTAATTCCCAACTAGTCTATCAACAAGCTGAGTTTCGGACAACATTTGATTTCTGCATACAGCAGGCAGCTTCTTGACAGTGGGAATTCAGTACAACATACCAGCTCCAAATCAGCATGGAACAGGCAAACAGGAGGTCGACAAACATGTTACTCATTGTGCTGGAAGGACGTGTAGTGCTTTGTGAAAAACACACAAAGTGATTCACGTGGGAAGGGTTGCTCAGTCCCCGGGCAGGTTACAGTAACGCCAGGGAGAGTCAGCGTGTCTGAGAACCCGATGGGAGACGTTTCCTGTGCCACGCAATGAGCTCTGCCGCAGGAGCACAGGGAAGAAACACACAGGCTGACCTCAAAGCAGAACACGTTTCCTGACTACTTCCCAGTAGAACAATAGAGCTAAAGAACATAAACTTTTTCAAATCAGCTTTCAACTAGCTGGGGAGACCAAAATAAAATCAGTTAACTTACTCTAAATTTATTGACATGTATTCCTAACAATAAAGAATATTCAGATAACTTGGTTTATGACCTGACTGGTAATGATGCTAATAAAATTTAGGAAGTAAAAATCTATCTTAAGATTTGTGCTATGATTTCCATAGACCTAATGAAGTGATTAAACACATGGCATCCAACACAAATTGAAGAAGAAACTTTTACCAGAATCAAACATCCTGTGCCTCAAAACAGCCTGCTGCTTTCAACAACCCAGGAGAAAAAAAAACACGACTGTAAAATCTCCATTGTATAGCAAAAATTCCCATACCAAAAAGAAAAATCTTGTACAAAACCCCACATCAAACAAAGCTCCTCATGCATAAGTGGGAACTGTACAACACTTCCTAGCATCATCGTCTTCCAGGAGTAGCTGCTGGGAGGAAATATTTGTTTAAGCCTGATTATTCTCTACAAAAAAACCTTATTACTAAAATAAAATGTTAACAATGATCCATTGAGTGATTAACGGAGTAACTTTAGCTCTGGGTTTCCAAAGATCTCCCACTTCCTTCTCCACGACAAAATTAAAGCAGTTCTCTTCTATGACCTCTGTAAGCTGACCCATGGGGCTTTCTGCGAACTCAACTTACAGCCAACTTGAATGTATTCATTGAAACTCTTTTACTCGTTCTCTGAGTACAGTTGAGCTAACACTGCTATTTACAGGGTTTTTTTGCTTTTTACAGGGTGCACCGAGCCAGCCAGACTAAAACAAACACACTTCCTTTTAGCAGAAGGATCGCGCCATAAAGAATTCCCTCTGACAGACGACACTGGCGCTAGTTCCCCTCAGCGCAGGAGGAGCTATGCAGTACACCCCAAAC
>NW_009234403.1:0-6513 GCF_000690835.1 Fulmarus glacialis | reverse complement strand
AATGAAGAAAGTTGTCTGATTGCTCAGAGATGATTCACTTCAGTCTCGTAATACAACTGTTCGGAATTTTTTTATTTACAATAATACACAATGATGGGAATTTTTTCCCAGATTTTTGCTAATATTAACCACGACATTTACCACACAGTAGTGCAATTTTTCTCCTCGCGCTTTTGTTTTACTATTATTATTATTTTTAAAATAGCCTTTTTGTTTAAATGAAATGTTCAGGAAAAAATGTTTTGTCAAAATTTTTTAATTATTTTTTCAGTTGGAAATAAAAGCACTTTTGCATTAATCCCTACCACTTTTCTAGTAAAGTAAAAATGGGGAAATTGGCTTATTTACTGCGGAAAAAATAAACTGGAAGATATTCAAGATCCTGCAAATCTCACGTTGAAAACATGAGGGGAAAAAATAAAACATATTACAAACACATCACAGCATAGGACAGCTGTTGTTTATTTTATTTTAAAAATAAAATGTCCTCATCTTGGTTTTTTTAACCACCTTTTAAACAGCTCATCTATCTTGCTTTCCAGAAGAATGTTGGCTTTGTGAGCTGCCTTCTCTCAAATTTTTCACTGTTCTGCAGGTGTGTAAGATTTCCTATGAGTGATGAAGACTCAATATGTGCTCAATGAGTAAGATTAAAAGATGGTTGGAGGATAACTGACTGAAAAGTCAATGTTTTCTAAGACAGCTTTGAAGTGAAACTTGTGGAAGACAGCAAGGCTCCCAGACAGCTTAAAGGTGCATGCCTCTACACTTCTCAGAGATCAAACCAACCACAGCATCCCAAAGTTTGCACTTTCCAAATTCGGCTCCGGTCATTTAGTCTTTCTGAAGACATCTATCCATTCTGACCAGATGCAGTCTCTATTATTCACGGTAAATAGCAGAGTCATGCAGCTTGTCTGGTAGAGGAATCATAGAATAGAATCACAGAATAGCCCAGGTTGGAAGGGATCTTGAAAGATCAGCTGGTCAAACCTTTTGTGGGAAAGGGAGCCTAGATGATCACTCGTTATGATCAAAGAAGACTTAAACATTGCAATAGGTGATGCAGAAGACAAACCGTCAAAGACAAGTACTGCCAGCCAAGTCTTGCAGAAAGAAGGAGCTGGCACACTACTCTGTGCCATTGAGGAAAAGGTACTGAAATTCAGAAAGAAAGAGGGAAGTCTAACATCTAATGAACAGCTTGCATGTGGAACTCTGATATTCAGTTATTGTTACTAGTCATCAATGTTAATACAAACAACACATTCACATGCTGCTCCCTACCTATGCAGACATGAATTAGATGCTCATCTTTACTTTCCTATCTGCTAATTTAAATTTTAAAAAAATCATCACCTTTAGGTTAGGAATCTAATTATTAGATGTAATATTAAATTATTGTAATAAACTATGTATTCTGCATTAACCTTGATCAAAATAGTCATATAACACAAAAAAATTAACTCCTAACAATATTTTTACTTTGTATTTCAGTAGTAAACCTGCTGTTGTGTTGCTGCAGGGAACAAGTTGATAAAAATTTGGCATCACTGGCTTCCTATGCCAAATTTATTAGTTACTATTAGCAGAATTCCCAGCTATTTATTGTGTGTTCTAATATAATGGCTTTCCAATGTGGTGTGCTAAAAGGTCAGAAAAAAAAGAACAACCTTTCTGAAAGTTGCTGCAGGGCATCACTATCCTTGCTTGCATGGAAGTCCAGTCTGTTTTAACTCAAGGTGGGGAGAAGAAAAGGGTTTTACAGGTGTTAGAGTAGCCTAGTAACTCACTCTGTGCACAAACAGGAATCGTTTGCTCCAAGGGAAGCAGACACTTTTTTGCTCACCTCCTGATGCGTAGCTGGTTCCGAAGTGCAATATAAGGACACATGAGATTTACACAGCAGTATGAATCAACACTTGGGGTGTTTAATCTCATGATAACATCACACTGAAAGCAGCATCTATGTTGACAAGTGAAATGAAAGATTAACTTGATTACACATGCTATGTAAAACTTACGTCCTGATTAATTAATAGATTAGACACTTCCAATTCATGTTTAAATGCCTGATAATGATCTTACACTCATATAACAAATCGCTGATTTATATACACACAATCCAAACTTCATTTTTCATGTGACAGATTATTTTCTTCCTTTCCTTGCCACATAATTTGCAAACTACACTACAAATACAGTTGCTTGTTTTACTTGCTTTTTGGCATCAGATTACTTTTCCAAGGAATATTTTGGCAAGTACGTTCTTTAGCCATCTTCCTTATCAGGCTTACATGACAGTGTATCACAGAAAACACCATCTATTTAAAAAAAATACCCTGTTAACAAGTTAAAAAATGAAAATGTAGCTATTGTTTTTAAAGACCAGTTTACAAACCCAACTGGAAATCCTGCAATCAATTTTTAAATACCATTGTGAGGGTGGTTTATTTTAATTTACGTTCTTCCTTCTGGCACAACAACACAGTGCTGGTCTGAGAGAAGTTATTGTCCAAGTTCAGCTGATTGCAAAAAGTGAAGACCCTCTTTAAATTAACAGAAATATGAAAAACAATCTAAAAGCAATACCAGGGACGGGATGTTTTTAAGTGTGGAAGCTCAATGAAAACAACTAACATCTCCAGTCCCCAAGCTCTACCAAGTCACGATCCACTCCTGCAAATTATCACACCACGAGGTCTTTACCTCAATGGCCTTCTGCAGAGAACTGGTTGATAATCTGATAAATGACACTCTGAATAAAAACGTTAGAAAACATCTAGCAAGGCACACAGTTAATCCTGCCAAATGATGACATAATGCTCTTCTATTGCACTATCTGTTCACATAGAATTTTTTCTGCTTATCTTCCTAGTTGTTCATACAGATCTTCCACTTGCAAGAGTTAACTATCTAGTCTATATACACCCATTCTGCCAATATGCCCATTATATTTCTAGAGGGAAAAAGCTACAGCAAAAACTCTTCCTACTGAATTTATATCCTTTATTCTTCTAATATGGTCTCTTTTACTGGGTTAACAAGTCTCTTTCCTTCGAGCACCTGCAAAGGGCTATCCAATGACAGCTTATCTACATGGTCCTAGTACATCCATGTGGCAGCAGTCTTGGATGATCTGGTTTACAGGAGTTTGTACAATTCATTAGTCAAAATGATATACTAATGCAAAAAAGGCAAAGTTTTCTGATGCCCCTTTGGTGCTTTATTTAAAATAGTTGGGTGTCCTCAAAACACTCTTCCTAGGAGACACAAATAATAGCTCCTAATTGACAGAGCACATGTTTGCTCATGAACAGCAATGCAGGAATCATCATACCATTTCCTTATTCTCCACCCTAAAAAAGAACCCCGATCTTGACCTCTGTGCTGAACCTCACAACAGATACTTCTGAAGTAAAAACTCTTTAAAAAGAGAGCTAACACCCAAACAGAGCAAAGAACTGATCAATACTTGTGATTGTTCATTAGAAGCACTCTCTATATATTCATTAGATTTTCATTACAGAGAAGAAAATGCAAACACCTGCTACAACTCAAAATGCAAGATTTCAAAACAAATTCTACAAAGAATGAAAAGTTCAATGTGACTTTGATAAAAATCACAACTGAGTCTGCAGCACCTAAGCAGTGCATAGAGAGATACATATATCACAGCAAAAAGAGACCCGTTAGACTGTCCACCTTGGTGCAGCCTCCCACCCAGCCCCTGCAGTCTGCTGCTTCACAGCTGAAACTACATAGTCAGTCTTTGCTAATCTCAGTTTAACTCAAAACTCTACTTATCTTTTTCTTTCTAAATCATCCCCAGGACAAGACTAGAATCTCTTTTGAAATGTAAAGGCTCTATAATAAAATTTAGAAACAACATATGGTACAAATATCAAGCGTGAACATCTCTTCCCATCTTGTACGTTTCAAAGACTGTGCAAACAGCACTTTTCCCTCGTTTTGATCCTGCAGCCAAAATGAGTCATCTGTGAACAATTATGGCTCTGGCAGGGGCCTGACTGTTTGAGAATGAAAGGAAACACTTTATTATTGAAATGAACAGTATGCCAAGCCAAGAGGCGACTGCAGAGAAATGTTAAGAGTCCTTTGTCCTCCTTCAGCCAGCAAAATCGAAAGCAGTGGATGCAGCACTCCCCTCTCAGATGCCTGGTAACGCCTAATTTCAGTATAGGCAATGCAAAAGCATAGGGAAGTGTGAGCTGTGGAGATGAGCAAGTATGTATATGGCAGGAAAAGAAACACAGAGAGCCTTAAAGCAGGAGGCCTGGCTTGAGAGTGTTGGTTATTCCTGGCTTAGTTCTCCCAGAGGAGTTGTGAACAGATTAAGGAACATACAGTCAGAGGACACGGAGCTGAAATCTGAAACTATTAAAGGAGATTTGTTAGGAGTTGTTGGTACTGGCTGAGTTTAACAGGCTCATCTGAAAGGGGATGAAGGGAATTCCCCTTGATGAGAAAAAATAGCAACATAACAATTTAGTAGGGACACTGATCTTCCTACGTGCAGCCCATTTTCAGCATTGATACTACTATATCTGGTTTTGATGCCGTCAGGAGGGGATAGATAAGATCTCTCAAAAATTGTAAGGGTAACCTCAGTAAGAGGTGGACAGGGCAGGTAACTGGGTTGGTTATTGGTTTGATGGACTTGCCAAATGATACAAGCAGGAGGTGATTTAAAAATTGGACTATGAACTACGTATGAGCAAGTAATTTCCAATGCATTCTCATCTTTTCTTCCATGAGCAGCTTGCAGAGGGAGGAGGAACAATATGGTAATCATCGCCCAGAGCCTATAGACTATTTAAAGACTGTGAAGGTTGATAGGATGACAAGAGAGAGCACCATACACAGAACTGCTAATGGAAGGTGTAGGGCAGGAGATCAGGGAAGAATCTGGGAAGAGCACATTTTGCATTCTGAAATTCAGTTCCAATCCCCAATAAAACAGATGTTTGAGGAAGATCTTGAGATTAATATTCGGACAGCAGGACCTCTCAGGTCAGGACATTAGCTGAAAATACCCCTTACTGTTTCTGAAACTCTGAGCTTTGAAAACCTCTGGAACAGATTATACCACCACTACCACAGCTTGGGCAACACTGATCCCCAAAACCAAGTAGTCTGGCAGGCCTGGTGCGTGCTTTATACCACGTTGAGAAAGCTGTTGAGCGTGCAGGCTTACCAGTATTAGGGGATTCTTGCTGGCCAAGGCTAAAATGCAAAACCCCTATGATCCCAAGAGGGGTAGAGAAGATTTACAGACACTGTATTTGTCTTGGCAGTTGAGAGACAGTTAGTAATCAGCCTTGGAAAAGGCCAGATTCTCCTTTCTTCAGAGAGTCCTCACATAGATCAGGAACCCCACATTTACTGTATTAGGCTAAATGCAACAGACTCCAGGGATTGAAAGGATTTTGAAGGGTCCTGTTTAGATCATTATACAAAGGCACTTTTGCTCCTAACAGAACTCATTAGGGTCAGAGGTACAGATTTCCTCCAGATCTACATCTAAACAAGACAGTCTGGCAAACACTGACAAATCTGAAGTGGTAAAATACTTAGCAGCAATGCTGAAAACAGACATCAGGAATAGGGATTTCCCAAAATGCTCATTCTTTGCAATTCCATGAAGCAGCCTATGGTTACCTTAGCACAGTATGTGGTAATACTACACGGAAGGCATCTTGTTACAGTCAGTCATCTGGAATCTAATCTTGGCAGCAACTGGAGTGCTCTTTTGTTTAGGTCATGTCACTCATAGGCTTCATATTATAATACATGTAGCTGTGTATAAATCAACATAATACAGGGTATTGTGAAGCTTTTGCCACAGGTATCTATGCTTTACTTTGCATACATTAAGTGTACACCTCTACTCAATCTGTCTCAACTCCTCTGAGCATTCCTAAGTAATAAATAAGCCCTCAGAGTCCATCAATACTTTGATTATTCCAACAGACATTAGATAGTTTCAAATTTAGCCATATAAAACAAATACAACTTCAACGCTCTCAGCCTGTCCTGAGCGCACAGGAAAAACGTTTGTTGTATACACCAAGCACAGAACGTGGAAGTGAGGAAGCCTTTTCAGCTGGAAATGCCAGAAACACTGTGCCAGAAACACAAAGTGCCATGTCAGCACTTTCAAGTCTAATGGAATACTGTCGTGTTCTGAAGATAGACCTGCATTCACATACAGCTTAGAGGAACGTTTTCTCTATCACACCAGATTCTTTCATAACAAGGCAACACCCCTGACAAGTGTCTAACGTACAATCTTTAATCTGGTCGAAGCGGTCTTTCCAGGTGAATTCCTTCATTACTACCGTGCCTCTAACCCAGCAAATGAACGTTCATGTTTTCCTCTAAGAAGCTCTCCGCGGTGTTTGCCTCCCCATCGGAAGCCCCTGGTGCAGGCAAGGGAAGGCAGCTGGGGGCTGGTCAGGGACCGGGGCCGGGGCCGGGGCCGGGGCCGGG
>NW_009234402.1:0-30172 GCF_000690835.1 Fulmarus glacialis | reverse complement strand
TCCATGTCACCGACAAAGATGTTGAACAGCACTGGTCCCAATGCTGACCCCTGAGGAACACCACTCATCACTGGTCTCCATTTGGACATCGAGCCATTGACTGCAACTCTTTGAGTGCAACCGTGCAGCAAATTCCTTACCCACCAAGTGGTCCATCCATCGAATCCATGTCTCTCCAATTTAGAGACAAGGATGTCATGCGGGACAGTGTCTAATGTTTTGCACAAGTCCAGGTAGATGACGTCAGTTGCTCTTCCTTTATCCACTAATGCTGTCGTCATAGAATCAGGCATGATTTGCCCTTAGTGAAGTCATGTTGGCTGTCACTAATGACCTCCTTATTTTCCATGTGCCTTAGCATAGTTTCTAGGAGGATCTACTCCATGATCTTGCCAGGCACAGAGGTGAGACTGACTGGCCTGTAGTTCCCCGGGTCTTCCTTTTTTCCCTTTTTAAAAATGAGGGCTATGTTTCCCCTTTTCCAGTCAGTGGGAACTTCACCGGACTGCCATGACTTCTCAAATATGATGGAGAGTGGCTTAGCAACTTCATCCGCCAGTTCCCTCAGGACCTGTGGATGCACTATAGAGGAAGTTATCCCACTATAGAGGAAGTCATAACTGCCAAAGTCAGTCTGAGTCAGAGCTAGAAATGCAAAGGAAAACAAACTATTCTTGTTATTCCTAACAACAAAGAAACAAAATAGAAGTTAAGAATGCAGCAGCTGGGACTGAGGATTACCATATCAGCCACAAATGTGGTAGGGCATATGAAGCCCCGTATACAGCACAGTATTTCCAGAAGATGCAGTACTACCACGTGAAGCACTGGTAAGACCTAGATACAGGTCTCCTCACTCTCAGTCAAAAAAAGTAACTTAACTGGGTATACCAGGGAATGGAGAGTCTAAATTAGGAGGTGAAACTAAAAAAGTATGTGTTGATCAGCCCAGCCAAAGAAAACCTGAAAGGGGAGATAATTTGTTCTCTATAAACATATTAGTGAGGTAAATGTCAGAGGAGGAAGATGAGGTAATTAAGCTAAAGGAAAATGTTGTCACAAGAACTAATGAGCAGAGACTAACCAGGAATGTCCTCAGGCTGGACTTGCTAATCTTCAGAAGAGTTCGATTCTGGACGAGCTTTCTGTTTGGAGCAGGAGGAGGAAAACAAGTAGTTTTAAGCTGGTCCTTGATCAGCCTGTGAAAGGAATAACACAATAACATCAGACTTGATGACTGAAGAGACCCCTTCCTTTGCCGTGTCCCTTACTCTCAGTGTCCCTTAATGGTTGAGCACGGACATCAAATAAGAGTGGCGAGTCCTGTGGGATTTCCCGTGTCAGGGACCTTGAGGAAGGGGAGGAGCAGCTGTCTATTATTTTGCACGGCCACACCATCAGGTCAGCAGTACCTCATGATCTGTAGTGTCAAAGGCAACTGACTAATCAAGCATGAGGCTTTGAATGGCTCTACATATTGCACCCTAAAATGGGGCTCATTAGCAGGCACCTGCAGCACATGGTGTTGATGGGGGATGTCAAAGGCACTGGACATCGCATTGTATGCCTTTTCTAGACCCAAGGTCACAACTATGTTTACTGAAAACCTGTATTGTATTTTCCTCTGGCCATTTCACTGTTGTTCTTTCTACTGTTTTGGGGGTTTCTTCACTGACAGCCTGCTTTCTATTCAGTGTTTCTGCTTTTCCTCTTTCTCTATTCTCTTTTGCCTGAACCAGTCCCACCCCCCTTTTTATCCCTACTGCTTCTGCATCCAGAGGTAAGCAGAGATGCACTAAAGCAACCTAACACCACATCCAACTTTGATCCTAAGCATTCATATTTACATGTCAAGAAACAGAGGGAAAGAAACAGGTGGAGAATCTACTGGGGAGGTTCTTTAAGCTTGCACTGCTAAAGAAGAAAGCACAATATATTGAATATTGGCTATATTTTTAAAAGATGGTAATAAAAACTTCACTGCTGTCTCCTGTGTTACCTGGAATATTGAATAATACCACCAGGGTTTCAAGCTTTTGCCATTAAAACTGATTGTTAGTTATTTTCAACACCCTCAAGGCAGTAGTTTAACATTGTGTCTCTCCCCTTTCTTCCCCCATGAAGTTTTCATATTTCCAAGTCACTGAACACAGTCCCATGATTACTGCTGTTTAAAGATATTCTAATGCAGAGCATTTAAAATCTACAGGACCATAATCAACTCAACCCACACAATAGTGCTTTGAACACCAGAGTGCTAGGGAATAATGGAAAGGCCACACTTATATATCTAATTAGCTAATTTTAGGAGCCTAAGAAATCTGTTTAATATTATAGCCAAAGGCCTAGAAAGCCAAGTTTTTGCTGCTGATGTGTCAGCTTTTCCAATATTCTTGTGACCTATGCTGTTACAGTCCCAAGAATGACATCTGTACAAGTCTGCCTAGGGTGTCACTTGAAACAGAAGATGTGCAGAAGATACTCCAGCTGACTGTTAGTCGTTCCTCTGCAGTCCTATCTGCTCCGCTCCTCCCGGGCAGGAAATGAACAGCCTAAAGAATGATGTAATGTATCTATCACTGATGCAACCTGTCAAAACAAATGGAGGGCTGAAAGTTTGCATCTGGTGCCATGGTTTCTATTCAGGCTGGGTGCACGTGGTCAGAAAAGAAATGAAGCAGATATTGACATGTAAGCATTGCAAGTCCCTCCAAACTCTAATAAAAAATGGTATTAGCAAAGGTGTTGTTAGATGTATGGATCTGAAAAAGGAAAAACCTTTTACAGTCAGCAAGTAAAGCAGATACTGGAAAATTACCAACAGGGTCGAAAGCCTGACTTCATAGAGGAACAGATCTGTGATGCAGCTGTTTTCAGCTCTCTGTCAAACTGCAAACCCAAAGTTGTCATACCTTTAAGGATAAAGAGAATAACAGCCTTTTAACCTCTACTCAAAGTGTCAGGGCCTCACCCCCCACAGCCACCCCACCTTTAAATCAACAGTAAAGGGTTCACTGATTTCCAGGGTAATAGGAATTTGCTCTTATTTGAATGTGACATTAACATGGATATACTGTTCTCAGGAGAACTGACTGCTATGGGCCGGAGCTGAACATTGATTTCACACCAAATTCCCCATTGATCAAGCATGGTAGGAAGTCTATTCATTGAATTGATAGCAGGATATAGCTATACAGTATTTGTTTTCCTTTTAATATACAGCTTCAACAGCAAGCCATGCATGAATTTAATAAAAGAAGATAATAATCTATCCATTCTAGGAGCTATAGACTGAACCTGGGTGGTTATCAGTGCCCTCACTGCTATAAATCATGTCAAATAGGAGACTCATTTTAGCTTTACCAATGAAAAGAATTCTCCTGTTTTAAATATACAGAACCTGTGCTTTCTCTTTACTCACATTCAGTAAATTGGTAATTGTATTCAGTTATGGTTTATCAATGTAAAACCATCAACAGAAGAGAATCAAACCTATTGCACTGTTAGAAACCAAACACTTGAAGACAACAAAATAGCTCTAAACAGTGAATTAAAGTATTTGTAGCATCTGTTGCAATGATCCTTAGTTGTTCAGTATGCTCTTCCAGCTGTTGCTTCCTATTTACGATTGGAAGTTTTTTTAAGGTTATCTTACAAAACAATAAAAGGAGCTGCTTTGAATATGCTAATGCCTTCTATTGCAGGAAAGCTAACACCGGTAGTAGAGAAAACGGGCTGATCTAAAAGTCACTGACAACTATAAGGGAGACTGAATGGGTGGTACAATTGTTAGCAGAGTGCTGTGTCTGCAGCTCAATCTGGGAATAGATCCTTAGCAATTTTTTGCTAGGCACTTGCTTGTAAATGATGGAAGTTAGGCAAAAGGAATTACACCCATAATACTTCTCAAGAAGAAAAGATCTGTACTTTTAAAACACTTTCTAGATGCAGATGTGGCTCAAATTCAGCTTTTACTCTTCATACAGGGAGTATCAATAAAGCCAAGAAAGGGACTCTGGGTGCAGACTCTGGCATAAATAAGATCAAAAGCTGGGCTGGCATGTGTGAAGAGTGTTGCCTAGCAGACAGTGTTCTCATTTCATAGCACAACAGGATGGCATGGCTGTTCTTATTAGCATAATTAAACATCAGAGTTTCAGTAAATTATGTCATCTCTTCTTCCTCCTTTACCAGCTCAAGTGGAAAGAATTAAAGGTTTGCTTTCTACCTTACCTGACCTAGCAAATGTGATGTGGTTTTGTGTAATGAGCCTCTCAGAACAGTGCAGAATGATATCAGATAGTTGCTAAAAGAACTGTGGAGCCTAAAGGCTGCTTGCTCTTATCCCAGGGCATGGCACTCCAGCAACTCTACAGTAACAAAAGTAGCATAGAAACCTGATTGAGGTAATGAGCTCTGCTGAGCTATCTAAAGTAACAGATGAACAAGGTAAAGGAAAAAAAAAATCATCATCTAACTTTCTCTTAATCATGGCATTCTAGTAATCCTTCACAATTATTTTAGTGATTTCAAACCAAGTAATATAATAAGAAATAGAAATGTTTGGGAAAGAAATTCAAACTCACTCATATATTCATTTATTCCCCCACATTTAGGTGATGAGAAAAAAAGAGACTGTTGTTGATTACGTGCAATTCATTTCCCCAGTCAGCAAAGAGCATAGAAGGTGGTAACAGCCTAAAAAGAAGCAATGGCAAGTGAACAGAAATGATGCAGGGTGGCAGGGCACAGAAACTGGGGCAAACTTACCGATTTTAGCGCTGTTCATCCTTACCTGGGGTAACTCCAGGAATAGCTGAGACTTTGGGAAAGGTGAGGTAGGACTCTGGAGTTTGCCCCATGCTTAACGAAACATCTACAAGTTTTGTTAAGACACCTTTGGATAACAAGCAATTGAAGGAAACAGTGAAGGCAGCCTCTGAAAGTCCCACCACCGATCCAGCGGTGGCTGGGTAGAACAGAACAGCTCAGCAGCATCATGGGCGATGGGAGCACAACTCAGAGCATCAGGGAGATCAGAGGACAGTGAGGTGAAATCCTCTAAGTGAAAGACAAGACAGAGAAAACCTTGGAAATAAAGAAAAAAACCCAAAGGCTTTGTTTTCATTGTGCAGAATACAAAAACCGTTGCTGTAGTGATATAAATGCTTGTTTCAGACCAATATGTGGCAGCAGTGTCTCCTGTTACCAGTGTTAGTAAGACACAATCAAAAGACAGTTGTAAACCTAGCTGTGTCCTAACCTATGTAGGAGCTTTCATCTGCACAGCTCAAGTGCTTTTTTTTCCAAGACTCATAGTGTTTGAGGCTGGAAGGGATCATTACATGGCTTGACCATCCCTGCCATTAAATTTTATCCAGTTACTAAACAAAACACCTAGTGATTGTCTAAGAAATAACTTATATTCAGCTAAAACAGAGATTCTCAAAAGATCTTTTACCTTGGACTGAAAATCTTTGGAAATGGAGAATTTGTCTGTCTCGGGAGCATATTCCAATGTTCAATCATACTGATAGTTAAAAAAATTAAATTTAATCTAAATTCATCTGGCTTCAGTTTCCAGCAATTGATTCTTCTCAGGCTTTTCTTAGATTGGTTAAAGAGTTCTTTAATACCTTCATTTTCTCCTTGTGACGGTACTTACACACTGCAATGAAGTCATTTTTATCCTACTCTGATAAGATTCAGCTCTTGAAGATCTATTATTATAAGCAGGGCTGACTGGAAGCAAGACCTGTGTTTTGTTAGGTCTTCAGAATTCAGGTATTTTTTTCCTACTATAAAATAAAATGGAATTTCTGTAACCCACAATGCTAAAAGCAAGATTTTTCCTATTTACTCTCAAATTACGGGTGAACTGTTTGATAGCATCAGACTTACCAGCAATGTCTACATCCCTAAAAACCTCCATTTATTATACCTTCCCTTTGATGACTGTCATTGAAGATGAGCTGCCTGTGCACTAAATTGACACTATTTTTTAGCTATGCAAAAACCCGTAACACTCTCTCCATTTTCCGAATAAAGAGATTGAGGTACAATGTGATAATGCAACAGTGGCATGAATTTAATAGTAATCCTCCTATCCACTTGGCCTCTTGCAACACATTAACTTTGCTGGTTGTTCCAAATTTCTTCCTTGTTAGTCTTCTCGCTTTGTCTCTTTCCATTTTGTACGCTAATCTGTGCCATCTTTTCTTTACCTATGTTTTCCTATGGAATAGTTGTAAAATTGTTATAGTTAGGGACAAGTTGTAAGGGAACAAAGGAACAATGATTAATTAAGATTAATACAAAAATCTGGAATTTAGGTATGTCTCTTCTATGAACATCAGTATGAATGTAAGGAGATGGTTGAAATATCCTGTATTTCCAGTTTTCATTGTATTTTTTTTTCCCCCAAGAGAATGATATTGCCTGAAAAAGAATTCTAGCATTATTTAAAAGGAGCTAGTAGTGCAGAATATTAGATTGTTTCAGCAGCTCATGAGTTCCTTATTGTTTTTGAAATGTTTAGAAGGTTGATTTTGTTAAATCCTGATAAGCTCACAAAATAGTTCGAAAAAGTCCCACCAGTGTATTTTCTGAATTTTCATAATGCTCCAAAAATTCCTTCTGCCACTCAAAATCCAACAGGGAAGCATAAAAGAAAACAAAACCAAAAACAAAACCAAAACCAAAAACAAACAAACAAAAACCAAAATCCTGTTCTGAAATCGACCAAGAACCAAATTTTTTTTTCTCATAGTTTTCAACAACTTCAAACTTCTAATCATTTTTGTCAAATTAAAGTACCAAAACATTAGGATGACTAAATCTCAAATGACTTCATCATTGACCTTTAAACTACAGTGAAGAATGGGAAATAATACTACACAATGGGAACTGACATATATATCAAAATGTCTTTTTAAAGAAAGAGACATTATTGCTGTTGATAATTGAGGTGACTTATTACGTGATCTGAACAAAAAACAAGCTAGTATCTAAAAGCTTTTCCTACTCACTTGGCAAAATAATCCTGAATAATAAAAAAATCACAACATTTTCATTGCTGTGGCACTTCAAAGGGAAAAAAAATGTTAAGTGTATCAATAGCCATATTTTATATCTAGCGCAAAATTCAGCCAGATTTAGGCAGGAGAAAAGCTCTTAATTTTACGTTCAGATCCATACCTAAATGTGTCAAGAAATTTCTTCTCTAGACATTGGTTCCAAACCATCATTCTTAAAACAAACTAATCATATCTAAACCATATAGGCAAAATCATCCCAAAACCCATCTCCCCCCAATACTCTGCCACAGAAATTAGCACTGCTAGAAACCACAGTAGCCAGTGACATTAAAGATATAGACAGAAAAAAAGTTTATAGGAAGAAGATACACAAGATCCTTCAGAGGCAGGGAACAGAAGATGAGAAGCAGTTGCACCACACAAAAACACAAGACCCTGAGAATCAAAAGCTATTTTCAGGGGTATGATGGAGAACGAGCTGAGGGCAATGTATTTTGTTGTTAGCTATTTGAGTTCTCCCTGCGCTACAAACTAGGATAAACTTTTATGAGTCATTAAAAACCACAGGAATTACATGATTGAAGCTTGAATGCTACTTTTTACTACTAGCCTTTCTCCATCCAGGAGATAGAGATGAAACCAGGAGGTTTAATCTGGTTATGATTAAACCAGGAGGATACAGTTCTGGATCCACGCTGTTGTTGACTTCAGCTGGTACAGAGCCTAATGCAAAAAGTCAGATTTGTAGTAGTTCTTAGGAGCCCAAATAAAGCACATCAGTATTTAGCACCTACCACACTCAACAGGAGTTTGGTACCTGGCTGCTTCTGAACATCATCCTCAGCATTTATCTATATCTTTACATTTCTAAATATTTTTTAAAACCCTGGTCCAATAAAAAAAGGAGGGATTAAATGATGCCTCAAAATGAATGTTCAGAGGAGTTTATAATCCTGGCACACATTCATTACATACAGTTCTCCATATCCTGGGCCACGATAGCTAAACACAAGCAGGTCTTCTGCTGCCTGACAAGGGTCTTCTGTCCTGAAAACTCTCCCTCTCTTAAGTTGCCTGGGCCTCAGAGACTAGTTGTGTTTGTGGCAGTTTGTCAGCTCCTTTTTTTAAAAAATATAACCTTTTGATGATTATTTATGTTCCCCAGGAACACAAGAAGAATCTCACGTCTCATGCTTCTCATGAAAAAACCCTCAAAGACAAAGAGCAGCTTTGTCGCAAAGGGCTATGAAGAACTATGCCTTGTATCAGTATATAGAGAGCTCTGCCACTCCACTTAAAAATCAGAAACTCTACTCTAGCTTCTGTGACTTGTAGCTCTTCTACACTAGCAGAGTGGAGTTCATTCCAGCAGGAGTGATTAAAGAGTTGATATAAAACAGAATCATGAGATCCCTTAAAATAAGAGTAATATATGTTTCCCACTGTGTAGCTTTTTTCCTTATAGAAAACATCTATTTTATCAAAATAATTGTCAGATAATACTGACCAGTGACCACATTTCATAGTTCATGGTATTTGAACTGAACCTGATTATTCCGTAGTCTCAGGGGAGCACCTTATTTATCTTCTACTTCTTGTGGTTGGTCTATTTTGATGATTGATACACCTCATTCCTCAAAATTTCTGTATTTTACAAAACCTTACATTCCAGCTCCCTGCTTTCTCCCCAAGAAATTAGTACATCATACACTTCTTTGAAAGGACAGCCAACATACCTTTTAAATGTCACTGAGGACGGAGTTCAGGTTTTGCACCATGAGACCTATAGGATTATAGCTGGACACATCAAAATCTCTTGCAGTTTTCAGAAATGCTGACTGCAGACAATGCAAGTAGACAGGTAGCAGGATACTAAGCTTGTGTGAAAATCATGCTCAAAAAATTCTCTAAAAGTCTTATGTTTCAACAACTATAGTTAATGAACATCTCCCACAAATATCTTATGTGAAAACAGGAACATCACTTTTCCAAGTGACCACCACGCAAAATGAGCTCACAGTCTACCAAGTCTGTTTCTCAGCAAAAATGTCCTGGTTAGACTACATTAATTTGACTGCTAATGAAGATAGCAGTCAGTGGATCAGCGTGTGCTGAGAAAGGAGAAGAAATGGAGAAAATAAATGAAAAACACTTGAAGAAGGAAGTTGTTAAAGAGTGTATCTTTTTTAGAGTGCCTCCTTTTAATTATTCTTACAGAAAGCAATCAGGTTTGGACTCATCTTTTGTACTCAACCTATATTAAGTCTTTCATTTTCCTCACTGACTTAGAGCAATGTTCTTTATTCTTCCCACTTCAAATGAAATATCCACATCATTTGTTAATGCAGGTTGTTGGTTGTCAAAGCTTGTAAGGGTCCTTCAGTTTTGGGCAACTCACTTACAGAGCCTTAGGCTTCAATCCATGAGATGTAATAAGGCAAACTGTAATATACAAGCCATGAACAGACTCATATCTATGGAAAAAAGGTTTCACTTTCTGATGCTCATATAGCTCAGGGTAAATTCAACTAAAATCCCGTCTGACTCTGACATAGCATGAAAGTCATTCTTATTCATTGGAAATTAGATGGTAACAGAAAAAAAAAAATCCTTATTTTATATAAATATAAGAATTTCCTCTAAAGTGGTTTTCACTTTTGTCCTGGGGGAAAGGAGGGAAAGAAGTTACAGAGGGATCTTATTCCATGTTTTGTTCTTTGTGTGTTCATGTTCCTATTTTTTCTTCTGTAATTTAGGGAGGGGGGAAATTGTTCCATAACAACACTTTAACTAACTTTACCGCCCTGATCTCAAAGGATAAACTAGGTGTTCATAGCTTTTTTTTTCTACTTTCATGTTACAAATCTAAGGAAAGAGATATCATGAACACTGAATATCCCATACATCCTGACAAACAATTCAGCCCTAAAATAATTTCTATGTCATTATTTTTGTATGCTTTTTTACCTGTTGTTCAAAGAAAGACTAAGCTTGTACCAGTCATCAGTGCTAACGTGCAAATTCAACTCCAGTTCCTCTTACCTGAGTTAAAAAAAAGCAATTTCCCACTGTCTTTTTTCACAACGAATTATAGTAATAATTTGTCTTGAAAAAAAAAATTGATCTTTAAATAGCCATGTTGTTAAGTCTTCCTACTATTCCTTATTTCTCATCCCATATGACTCTGCCCCTTAGATGTCCCAAGCCCTCATGAAGGCTTGCCTGGTTGTTCAACAAGAAAAGGGATTTCCCTGAGAACCAGTTCTTCCCAGATGTCTTGGCAGTATGGTGCCACCCCATATTGCATCCAACATGGGTAAAAGACACGCAATCCCTTATAGTACAGCACGTATAGCAAGACATGTGTTTCTAAAATCAGACAAAAGTCTAAGCTAGTTTAAAAGTCTTCAAGCTTTGAACTATCTAGGCAAAAATATGCCAACTCTTAAATGCCGTTGAACTGGGAAAAGAATCGGGCTTTAAGGAACTAGTTTCGAAGGGTACAGCAAGTAGCAAAACTGGTTGAAAGACATATTTGCTACTACATTTCCAGAAAAACTGCCATTTGTTGGAAATGAACCAGTTCTGATCACATTTCCTTGCTTCTAACTGAAATACTCTGGCAAGAGAGTCCTGTCAAAACTAGGATAGCCCAGTCAGTCAAGAATTAACAGAACGATACGGATGGCAACATCCCTGGGTTAGGAGCGTGACTGCACTAGGCGGAGCAGTCAGCCTCCCGAGATTTTGCTGGAGCCAGTCCACTTCGTTACACATCTCAATATTCAGCAGTCCACAGCCAGCAGCTGCCTCCCCTGCCTGGCCGTGACAGCACTGGCCTGGGCCGGCAGAGATGCACGTTCGACTTTACTCCAAACTCAGAAGAGCAGAGATCTGATCCTGCCCCTTCAGCACTATTTGAAAGACCATTAGCACCATCTGAAGACATGACACAAAGTCAGGTTTTGATGTGGAAAACAATTTTTTAACAAATAACAGCATCTTCTGGCCAGCAAACTGAACTCAGAGTCAAGAAGTACATGGAGAAATATGTCTGTGTGCTGAGAATGCTCCCCAGTAGTAAAGCACACACGAATCTGTGAAACACAGTGAATATTCCCCAAAATCGAGTGCTACAGCAGTGAGAGAGTGGGCTGCACCCTGCTGAGTTCATTCCTATGAATAATCCCAGGGATTTCCATCAGAATGTTTGTGTCAATAAGGCAAACAAGTTTTGGCCTGTCCTGAATATTGTTCATTACAGATTGCAACAGAGCAGATGTAATTATGTAAGTGAGAGAAAGGCAGCAGGAGCAATTCCTAAAGGCAGGACATCATTAAGATTTCGCAACAGGCACATTTTCCCAAGGGATCCAGAGGAAACGAGAGCCATGGATTTCCTGAGGCCAGACTCTATGTTTGGCTTCATACATCCAAGTGCATTCTTAATTGCAGCATTCACTTGAAAGGCATAAAGTTCCTCGGGAAGTGAACAGGATTTGAAACAAGTCCTAAAAAAATGTCCAGTCCCTCATCTTACACAACATGGAACGTGTGCTGGAAAAGAAAATCCCAGAATGGTCAGCTTTGGAGATTTACCACGTGCAATTTTCTCGGAATAATAGAGAAATAAATGCGTGCGTTGCAAGGGGAAGCAGTTGCTGCATGTTTTCATGATCAGGGCGTTATCAATGAGAAGAACCAAGTCTGTAGGACAACTCTGAAACAAGTCAAGAGGCATTAAGAGTGAAAGCAATCAAAGCTGGCCGATGAGCTTAACACTTCCAACAGGAATGGAAAGAGGTACTGGCAGGGCTTGGATTCAGATTCACTGTAGAATCAAGAATCAACAAAATACTTTGCCTTGCCTTAACATTACAGCAAATTCCTTATTACAGGTTGGAAATGGCGCTCAAAGCTAGCTAGTCACACCTTTGGGTGAGGAAAGTCAACACATACACTCAGTCCAGGTTTGTTTGAGGTTTTTTAATCTAGTGAAAACTGAACTAGGCATTAAGAAAAATCACATGTAGACTGGTTTTAATTAAAGGGGAATGCTTCAGAAATAACTCCTTGAAGCAGGATATTTCCTGCTGGAAATAAACCTTGAGACAATTGCCCCTTTACATGTCTTTGTTGGGCTAACTAAAATTGTTCATATATCATAACAACATAACACCACCACACTGCCACCTGAGCTGCTTTGCAATGGGGAAAATCAATGTTGTAGCTGCATATGAAACTGTGCTATATAGTTTTATAAACACACACACACATATACCACATATATAGGTAAGACAAATAAGAAGGTCCCAGGAACTAGAGCCAAATTCTGATCTGATAAAGAGGGAGCATCTCTATTGGATTTAATGTGGCAGAACCCCCGTGTGTGAATCTTGCTTAGCTCTGTTAGGTGGCAGTACTATTTCTGAATTGCTCCACTTCAAATTTTAATCAAATCCACTCCTTTGTGACTGTAATACACTGCTTCATAATAATGAAGCTTAATGAACAGAATTAAAAGTTGATTAATTGTAAGCACAGTTAAACACAGAAATGCTTTGCTGCTTTGCCATAAAATCTGTCTACTGTTAAAAACTTGTCACTTTCTGTCCTCTCTGTCTTTGGATTTTTAAACAGCTTTTATGGGCTTTTCAATTCCTGCCTGCAATTCAAATCCACTTTCTGTTTTGTCCTATTTGGCCCTTCATCCTCCTGCACCTCCACTTTACTCTGTCTAAAGACAGAAAGCCACATTAGGTTTAGACAATCTGTGATACATATCTGACATTGCCACAACCTTTTTTATATAGCTTAACAGAACCCACTGTGTAATACCAGCTCACAGTGTAACGACACAGGATGGTATTGTCCTGTATCCTTGCAGAGATTCACCCAGAGCCACTCTGTTCACTAGCTCATTAGCTCATCTTGTAAGAGTATTGCGCTGCCTTACGTCTGAGGAGATCTCAGTTCAATACTCAGCATATTTCCAACCTCTAAACAAGAGAAAATTAAAAGAAGGTTTTCTACATCACAAGGAGCAAGGAGATAAATAGCTGAGGGAGGTAAAATATTGAAAAGAGAAGATAAAGATTGACTTTGCCAGGGGAAAAAAATGTTGGAAAAATCATGTTGGATGTTTTATGCAGCGTTATGTACATATGGTTTTGTCTGATTTTGTCTTCCTTGAGTGGCCTTACCTGGATCATGTTCCTCTCATAGTCTTATAAATGCCAATGCAGCCAAGGTTTCCACAGAAGCGTATTGAGCAGACATATCCTCAAAAATAGCTGCTGTGAGACATCCCAATGTACTTACATGCATATAGGTAGAAGAGTTAAAGTTAGGCAAATACTAACTGAGCACTCTTAAACTCTTTGAAAATCTTCATCTGGAATATACTACCTGTTGAACGCTAACTAAATTTGACTGATTTTAAATTATATTTTAAGCTCCTAAGTCACTTGGCCAATCAGGAAAAGGGCTATTTTTCCTTTATACACAGAAATCAGCAACTATATGTTCTACTGTCTTTTTTGCCAGGAAGGAAACATGATTTTTCAAATAATTCCAGTGTCCAGACATCTAAAGGAGAAGTATTAATTCTATGTAAACTACTTTAGTTTTCTTCTTACCAGATCTTCATACGTATGCCAAGATTCAAAAAGACCTAAAAAGTTAATCAGAACATTGAAATATTTTACGTTTAAAATAATATATGAAAAAATATAGATTCCTGAGATATTATGTATCTCATTTATGTATTTCCCAAAGCTCTAGAAAATAGGCAGATGATACAAAGTATTATAAAAAATATAAATGCAGTGTGTCAAGTGAAAAATAATAGTGATTAGCTTAACAGCATCTCGGGTATGTATCTTTTATAATACATGATGTATTGGGAGTGTGCTTTACTCAGGTTACAGAATTAAACCAGTAGGAGGTCTAATTTGAATTAATATACAGGTTCACTGGGAAATATTGATAGGTTTAAGTATGATTCCTTGTAATATGCTGTTGTGTACATCTACAGTTTGGTCGATGGGGAAAATGAACTGCATGGACTAAAATTATACAGTATTCTTGAAACACATTTAGAAGAAGTTTTGAAGAAAGCACAACACAACAACTGCTTTCATAAATCCAGACCCCAGTTCATGTGGCTCATGAAATTGCTGTGATTTTCCTTACTGTGCACTGTATCTTTAAAAGTCTAGGGGGTGCCTGCCATTTTTCAAGACAGACTCGATGATATGTGCTGTGCTGTCTACTGCAAATTTGCCTTTACTGTTGTTTTGTTGCTTTTGTCTCTGATACACATTATGCATCTCCCAGAATAAGGGGCTTTCAGGGCAGCAAGGACAAGCAGACCACACTGGTGGCAAAGCTAAGGCTATCCAACTAGTAGCTCCCATGTCAGGGACGAGGGTGACCACCCTGTCCACCATATGGATTTCTGGGTAACTTGAATCCCTCTGGGATGAAACAAACTTACAGAGACCATGAAGGCTGCTACACCACTCATCATTGACCCTCAACCACCATGGAGGAGCCCATGCAGCATGGGAGTAGACCCCAGTCAAATCATTGGTGTCTCTTTCCTGAAACCTCTGTCCAGACCTCCCCTTTCCCTTTTCTCTCTGATCTCTGTAACACATATTTTGTACCTATGAGCCTTCAGAGGATTTCAGTATGCAGCTCTGAATGTTGGTTACCTCTGAGGGTTGGTTACTTTGCCATGACAGTGCTGAAACCCTTTCTTTCCATCCCAGAGATCACATTCCTTTCACAGTTCAAATACAGGGTGTTAGTACACACCCACTTCTTGGTGTTGAATTCCAAAAGGGCTTAAAAATCAGACTCCTAAAGTGAGATGGCAACAGAAGTAGCCCTTACCCTGTAAAACACTTTTAATCTTCTAACTACTGGGAACAAAAGAACATACGGATAGCAACGAGCTCTCAGTGGCTCCAGAGTACCAGGTGACTACATCAAGTTGTAGTCAATCTGCAGCTATAGAGAAATACTGCAAATGTGCTCCAGCAAAATGTCCTGCTTGACATTAGACAGCCTGGCTGAGTGTTTCCTGGTAGCTCTTTATGCTTGTGAGTGCCATTGTTATTTGGTGAAAAAAATGAAGCCATGTTAAGTGCACAAGTAAAATGGACAAGCGTCTTGCTGTCCTCTAAAAACCCTCCCTGATTGCATGTCACTCACTTTAAATTCTGATTAAAAGAGGGCATTGAGAATCTCAGCTGGGAATGCAAAAGGATAAATGGACTTATCATCAGCTAAATTTTGCACAAACTACCAGGCTGGGTAGCATTCATTTCAGAGCAAACTACTAGGGACCGCTACTACCCAGATGTTAGCATATGGTCTCACATTGCATCATTTACAGTAAAGCATTGCAAAATTGTTTTTCTAAGAAAAACCCACCTCTTGTGCACATAGAAGTGCTTTATGTAAAACTAAGGGTAGTATTGACATAGAGCAGTAAGGACAGCTATATTTATACCTTGGGGATGGGGAAATAACAAAATACATGGGAAACTGGGAAGTGTAGTCAGTACCGAGAGGCTAAAATCAGGAAAACATGGCGAGTCCTGCCTTGACATGACTTTGAAAATACCTTGTTAGAGCTTAAACTTAGAGACTAAAGCAGAGTGGAGGACCAGCTGGGGACAAAACAGACTAAGGTAGGACATGGTCATGCTAATAATCAGTGTGAATGGACTATCTGCCCATTTTTCATTTTCAGATGGTTTTCATCGATTATCTGCAGAGACAGAAGAGCAAGTCTTCCGTGTGGTGAAAGCCAACATGGGAAGATTCATCAGCCAATATGAGCTGGGACAAAAAGTAAAAATAAGCAAGAAGTGTTGGTGATCACTGGCGTGCAGGATAAGAAAAGTAAATACTGAATGCCTACACAGGGTTTTGAAGGTAAGAAGAAATGCAGATTGTCTTCTTAAATGTTCAGAACTTGCAACAAGGCTTAAGTGTTTTAGCAGTCAAGGGTAGAATAAGGCTCTCCAGGATGCCATTAATTGTTTAGAATATCCTGGAGCAAGTGCTTCTGCATATTCACTTGATCTCAATCTCTTTCTACGCATTATGTTACTACACTAACACCCCAGCTGTATTTGGTGTTCATTGTCATTTTCTGGTAGTGAGCTAATGACACTGCTATAAAACAATGAGCAGCTGGTGGCACAAGCACAAATAAGTATTATTGAACATGAATTATGAATGGCATGGAAGCACTAAAGAAAACTTTTCAAAATACATGTGGTGATGTGTCCCAACTTTTCTCCCATTCCCAGCTGCTGACTCATCTCTGAACACTGCCTAAGTGAGGGAAGGGGCCAGCAAAGAGCTCTGGTTTGGTTCCGATGCCTCACCACAGGGTGTGTACGTGGCACTCAAGCAGTTCACTAGCTTGACAATACATCGCACCAAAAGACTGATATTTCTCATTCTAGTTAGCCTGCGTGCCACCGGAGCTTTTTGTTAGAATCGCACCCACTCGTGGCTGGGAGTAGGTAAAAGTGGTACGGAATATCTGGACCTAAAACTGTGGAATCCCTAGACTATTCTGCAGTAACAAGTAAAGGAACCATTTGGGCTTGCCCTCTACAAATTGGCCTAGCAGGGAAACGCTGGCAGAATTTGAAGCGCTGGTCTCGGAGAAGGATGAAAAGAGAAATCTAAAGCCACCAGCACCGTGGAACAGGCATGGGAGATGACAAGCAGGTTGCAGTATAGTCACAATCCATCTCTGAGACTGTGGTTTCAGTAGGGGTTTGGTTTGTACTTTGGGATTCACTGGAATGCACTAAGCTTGACATTCAGCTGTGAAAATGGTGGTGCGAAGAGGGGGAGAGGACTGTCTGCTTTTGTGTTGGCAACTGCCACAGGGAGGAGACAAGAAATCCTTGTCTCTATAAGTTGTTGAAATACGGATGTATTTAATTTCTGTAGCTACCGATGATATTTGGGGAAAACTAAATATATAGGACTGCATCTACCTATTTGTAGCATGCTGTAAGGCCAATGCACCTGGTGATTTCTTTGAAAGGTCTTAGATTTCCATTTTGCAAATAAATACATAAATAAATTAAGATCTCAAGGAATGTAGGGTTTGTTCCTGGACAATGGGCTTTTCAAGATGCATAGAGCTGTTTGTTTGTTTTTTAAATGAAATACTGTTTTAGAAAGATGGTGAGAATTCAGTGGAAAAGCACTGTATTGATACAGTCAGAATACAGTCTCAGTTAAGCCTTCGAAAAATGGAGCCTTTAAGTTTCACACTGAGGCCTTCAGCCTGCAAGGACTTCATGTATATACTTGCCTTTGTGCATTGCAGTTAGTCCCACTGATGTCAATGCAATTACTTTCACGGATAAAGTTATATTCCACATGTCTCAATAGGTCATAGCCTGCACATGTGCACAAATACTGCATCACAATATCATTTATATATACAAATGGTAAAGTGATTCCCTGTTCACACATTTAGATAGCCAACTCAGACGAGCAAATACTTGACGCAAGAGAAGTTTAGTGCGAATGGAGTCTTTTACTAGTGCACATCTTCAAAAAATCAACTTATTTATTATTGAAGTTGAAAAAGGACTGCTATTTGATTTGGTAGCACATAAATAGTTTCCTAGGAGAAAAGCGGGTGGGTTGTTTTCAAATAACCAGGTATAAAATTACCTCCTGTAACAGTTCTCTTCAACAGAGATCCAGCATGGAGCTGAGGAGGAGGGATGCTACCTTCATCTGTAGATGCAGGAGCTTTCTGAAGGCAGAACAAAGTATGGGTGCCCTCCATTCCACAAGAGACACCAGTATGAGCTCAGAAACCTTCATAAAACAAGGCAGAGCTTGATTACCCCGTAGATAGCACCAGGCTCCCACTAACTCTAGCATAGTTTTTGTTATAGTTATTGGACCACTGGGGTACCCAGCAGTCAGGGAATTTCAATACCCACACATCCTCATTGAATATTAATGCCAGAACCATAACAATAGTGGCTAATAATGCAGCTTTTCGCTGCCATGTGAATTACACATCAATATTAATGAAGCCTTTGTTAACATTCAGTGTTCTTTCCTTTCTGTGTCTCTGCCAGGATTTTGGACTGGTTTATGCCAACAACACTGACTTAGATGTCAAACCCTGAGCAGGTCCTAGACATTTCAGAAAGGGATTGTTTCGCAAATGTACATTTAAATTAAGAAGTATGCCATATCAAGGTTGCTTTAAATTGATGGTTGTTCAGTTCTTTCCCCCTACACAGGACAGATGTGGCTTTATGTGTTTGCATAACCTAAAAGCAACACACAGAGGACTGTCTCTTATTTCAAAATGTTATTGCAACAGCCTTTGTATATAAACTCTAACACAATCATTCACAATTATATATGGTTCTCCTTCTCCCAGAATCAGACATATCAAGAAAAGGCAATGGTTCTATGATGAGGAACGGAGGCAAGTGGTATCTAGTTCTATAAGAAGCCCATGGTACAGATCACTAAGCAAGTTTACCCTGAATTCTGCTATTCTAAACAGGAAATTGTTCCAGCGCTTTGAACCTTCATATGAAATTTAAATGTAATTGCCAGAAGCATTACCTTATTAATAAAAGTAGAAAAGCATCATTACTAATTATTGTAAGCTTCATTTGCATTTTCTAAACATTTACATTATCTAATCTAACTGTGTAACAGATGCTTGCATGATTTCCAACTCAGCTCTTTTCCAAAACGCATACCCAACACCAGTAAATAATAAGTGTTGCTTTGGACTACTCCTGTCAGATGTAGTGTCTTACTCAAAATGGAATCTCATCGTCTACAGAAGCAAAACATTTTTTTAACGAATACCAAACCACTTCATTTCAGTACAGCTGATCAACCTTGTTGAATGCTCTATCAGCTGATCCCGTTTCAATAGTAGATCCTGCAAGATATCTGCAACAAATTACCTCTTTGAAAGAGATATTCAATTGATTTGCACTAATCTAATTTAGAGGAGGCCAGAATAAAATCATACTGGGACTTAATCTCATCTGAATACAAACAGTACCGAAATGCTGCTGATAAGTAGCTGATGTAATGCTCTAACACATCAGGGGGCTGATGTACCAATCCCACTCCCATCGAGGAGAGCACTCTGCAATTCCCAATGGTGCCTCTCGGATTAAGACTTGAAATTGCATGTTTAGCATAGAATATCTGGAACTTAATACCACAAGATTAAAAAAAAAAAAAAAAAAAAAGAAAAAGAAAAAGCAGGCTATTCTTTGCAACAGTTGTCATGAAATGGAAATGACCAACTCCTAGCTAGATCCGCTATGCACAGCACCAGGCCCCTGGCGAGATAACACCCAGAAAGGAATCAATGTTTTACTTCTCACAGCAGCAAAGGAGCAATGAGGAGTGCAAGGAAGCCAACACAGACCCAAACCTGACCAAATCACAGAGTAGTTCTTCTCACAAGAATTGTATTGTTTTGAGCTTAAGGTGAGGGTGGTCTGATGTCGTTGCTAGTAATCATCAAAAGCAAACGAAACCACTAGTGTTGCTTTTCCTTCCTTCAAAACAAGCCCTCCAGATTTTGGTGGAGAGTCAGGCAGCTGACTTCCAGCAAACCCACCATTTTGACCTGGGCCATCAAGTCCACTGCAGCAAAGAACGGAACCGATTTAGAGCATCCAGGACAGGATGCTCTAAAAGCCTGTATCTAGAGTAACTGGACTTTGAGTCAACACATTTCATTTATAGACATTTATTTGCTTATTTGCTGATTTACTGTGTAGATTTAGGATAATCCAGCCCTCTATCTTACTGCATCCGTAAACAACAATCCCTGCTCTATGGGAAGATCGAGGTTAAACTTACTAATGTTTGCAAAACACTCTGAGGTACTGCAATTCAGGCAGTAATATGAATGTAAAATATCACTGTACTATGGCTATTATCTTTAAATTCATCAGCTTCACCTGGAAATGTATTTTTTCTAAGGGGAAATACAAGAATTATTCCTTATTCTATACTACAGAAATAACTATGTGAATATGTAGGGAGTAATTTTAAATTAAAATAATAGTAATTTAAACTTGGAGAACTTAGAAGTTGCAATATATTCTGATCATCTGGGACAGGAAACAAAAATAAATGGATGAAAAGACAAATAGGTACAGAGATGCACAGATGAATAAAATTAGGGAAGTAGAAAGGATTTTTGGATCATAACCTCCAACCTTACAAAACTGTTTTGTTTGCAATTGACTTGCTGGTTGTTCACAGTTCTGTTACCTTCACAGAATATGCCAAGAACACAAAATTAAGACGATGGTTAACTCTCTGGGGACCGAGTGTATGAAACCATTACCCACTAAAATCCTCTTCAGTCTCTGGGCATCCCTATTCCTTCACACCGTTGCAAATAAATGTCTCAGCTATCATAAGAGCATTTTCACGTTTGGATTCCTTTGTCCCTAAATTAATGTAAAGTTTCCTGGATGATTTGAAATTTTATGCGATGTTTCACATCAAATCCCTGGAATGAAGCAAAACGGTAGGTCGGCTTTCTATATAGCCAACAGGCAGAATGGAAACAAAACCCCTCATCTCTATAGTTCAAAAATGAAAAGCTATAACATTTGTCATTTCTGTGGTGGCAATTTAGTGAGTCTCCCTGAGTGTGAAGAGAACATGGTTTCTGACAACAGGCACTGTTTTGGCATTAACAGCTGTCCAAAACCACTTCCAGTTATAAGCTCTTTATAAATGTCTGTCTTCTGGGAGTACTCACGTTTGAAACCTGTATTTTACCTTCAACTTGATTTTAGTAGCTGTCTGGAAGTATACACCCAGCAGACTGATTTCCTGCTTTATTCTGATTTCACATATTTAAAAATGGAGAGAAAAGGATTCATGGATTAAGGTATTTACCCTATTTTCGTTTTCTATTTTCATGACCTCAAACAGAAAGCAGAATTTCATGATAAACAAACCCAACATGGGCTAAAACAATGCCCACTTATTATTCACAGCAGAGGTAAAGCAGAATTTCAAAGGCTAGAAGATGCCCTCAATTTGCATCCTGCTTCATTTGTCAGTAAAGCTGTTTGCTGTTGGGAAGGCGTTTGCCATTCTGTTCTATTAGTCATTCAGTTAAAGCCAGACTTGTAATTAACACTCGTGATAATTAGGCGTTGGTTTAGTTTGGTTTGGAATCAACCTCTATGTTTTAATTAAATCTCAGGAACTGACAAAAACGGATATGGGTTTTTGTTTAGCCAAATGATTAAGCCGTATTTTTATCATCTTTTTGTAGAAGCCATGCTATTTTCTACCCCGAGCAAGTAGGAATGTTTTGTTGTGGATTTAAATGAACAGTTTACAAATAATTACTATTTCTCTATTTAATGTTAATAGGAAACTCATTCTAAAAACAAATCACTGACCTCACACAGAATGCTCCTCTCAACGGACATATTATCTTTATGACAACACTAGGTCAGCCAACAGCACCGTATATTACACATGACTTATTCTTTATTGGAAGATGGGGAAAAAATATCCTCGCACTGAGCTCACCCTATCCCAGGAAACCTGTTACACAAACATTTTGTCCACCAGCAAACAGACAAGCCAACCTGCCATGACAGATTCCAATTACAAGAAAAATATATCTTAAACAAATGAAACCCTTGTGTACCTAATGGCGCAATACAATAATTACAAAGACGATTGGACCATCTGTGCATCAAATTTACGGCCTTGTCATGTACAGTCAGATCTTCCTAAAGTAGCTTGTCAAAGGAGTAGAACTTAAAAGGAAAGAGCTGAGTGAGTGTGTGCCTACATCTTTAAGTAGATTCCAAAAAAATGAAGACACTGTTCTGCTGATCAGTTTTCACCAGGTGAAAATTCCAGGTCAAAATTAATATGAAATTAAGACTCTGGTAATGAAGCCATGGTTTTGTCTGGCAAATGCCTGGTGGTGAAAGATGAATGGCCGGGAGGAAGGGCGCACCTAGGAGTTTCTTTGAGAACATCCTACAGGGCAGCACTGGGCTCCAGGCATTGCCTCTCCTGTGGGTGCGGACGCTGGGGAAATTACCATCATAGGGGGGATTTGCAGGAGGCAGAGAAAGGAAAAAAATAGTTGATTTGGTGGTGGTGGTGGTATCATTGAGGAGGACAGAAGAGGGGGAGTTTAGGAAAATCCCAAATACCCCCTGATCACTGACTGTGCAAGAGAGGAGCTGGCTATAGGTGACTTACAATAAGGAATGAGCAAAACCTCCAGCAAGGGGTGGCTTGAACAAAATAATGGCATGCTGCAGTGTATTGCCTAGGACCCAGTCCAGGGCTTCTTTCTCAAACAGAATGTTCTTGGGAGCTGCACAGTCAGCAGACACAATTAAAACTCTTAAAATACATTTTTAAAGAAACACCAAGCTTTGCTTTTAAACTTCAGAGGAGCCAGAATGTTCGGTACTTTAAAACAAAAATATTACAAAGGAATGAGCTGAAAAAAGTGATACACGGCAAGGTCCTTTCCTAGAGATACATCTTTCCCAAGCAGCAGCTAGTTCAGAAATCTGTATATTCTAAAACCAGCCAGTGCCTCACAGAAGAAAGCCAGAGCAGCAGAGCCAGTCAAGCTTTTACAGAAAGTTCACACTTCAGGACTCATTACAGAGCCATTAAATAGCATTGTGGTGGAGATACAAAGCCTACATAGAAAGCTGAGGAAAAGATGTTCATCGTTCAGGGAGACTATCCTGCAACATCAGGGAGGAGTCCGTTTACTTCCCTCACCTCCTCCCTCAAAAAGAGAGATTAAATGGTATTGCTTTATACATGCTCAACTGTTTTTTGACAAATAATTTTAACTCAGAAGTTATAAATATGCCAGTGGATTAAAGGACACACAGGGGACAGCAGAACAATAACACAACAAGCTAATCTGTGCACAGAGAAATGAATAAAGATCATTTAAACTCATTGGAAAAAGATAAAGCAAGCAAAGAATTTTCCCAGCCTCCACAATAGTTTACAGATGCATAATGAGCATAACTATTACAGTGAAACAAGTTCTTAGAAAAACTCGGCTGAGTTTGTTGTAAAGTCTTTTTACTTCTCTCAGTACAGTTATTGATGAAATCAAGCTTTCAAAGAGAAGAAAAAGAGAAGAGACTTGATAAAACTAGGGACAGAGGAAAAAAGCTAAAACTGAAAAATAAAATAGAAGTAGGGAAAATACAGGAAAGTGAAAATACTGAGAAAATGTACAGAAAAATAGATACAATAAATTGGAGATAAGAAGAATGAGGGAACAGAACTCAGAATCAGAGATGAAGCACTAAGGAGGGAGAAGAAGGAAGAAAATCTGGTTTGAATAAGATAGGAGAAGACACAGAGTGCAAAGCACTGGGGCTGATGACACTCCCACCCCCAAAAGAAATCAACATTAAAAAACTTGAAATTAGTGGGGGAAAAAAAAAAAGACAGCTAGCAAGTTTTAAAAAGGAATAGAAGTCAAGTTACAAGCAGCATACCCAGAAAATACTGTCTTCCTCCAGCATGCAAGTCCTGAGCTAAGGGAAGTAAGAACATTATTCATGTTGTTTTTCATTGGCAAACTGAGGCATTAGGCAGCGAGGAGACTTGCCAGTGTCTTGCAATAGTGAGAAAAATGAAACTTTTTGCTAGCACGTCCCAGTCCAGCTGCCGCCAGCATGCCTTTGGCTGGGACTCACCAAGAGGATATCATTCTTACACAAACTCTTATCTGAAAGGGAGAGGGACAACCACCAGCCTCTCTATGTGAAAATGATCCCACCCAAAGGTGGAAATGACTTAATGCTTTCTAGCTTCAGGCTGGTCATGAGCTAAGTCTTAGTCCCACTCAAGCAGAAAAAAGAAATAAAGAAAAATACCAATACTGTGGAATGAGAGGAATCTAAGTCTGCTTTCTCACTTGCCCTCTCCAGCAATGGAGAATGCCTGAGTTCCAGGCACTTAACTTTGGGCACAGGTATTTCTCATTCGTCTTTGCTTCACTCAAGGGCTCAATGCTGGGGACAGATGGGTTTTTCCAACTGTTCCTTACTGTCACAGAGCTAGTCTGGATTTCTGAGCTTTCCCCCCCGAATTAGACAGACGTAGTCTTCTTCACGGGTTAGGTCATTTTTTTAATCATTTTTTTCTCCCTAAAGGACAAGCCTGTTTTATTATGTATGAGAAAATGAAGAAGCCTTCAAAAAACTGTAGGAGGCTGACAGCAGTGGGTGGCATTTATATTAGATGAAGTCCCACATACAAAATAAACCTCCCACTGGCTGCATCAGGAGCAAGATTTCAGCTAAGGTTCATCTCTGCTTTGCCTTTTCTACCTCCCACTTTCTCCTTCTTACTTTCTGTTTGATACTCAGATGCCCAGTTCAACTAAACCTCAAATGAAATCATTGCTCTAAAGATGCATCGAGATATGTACACAAAGAAACAAAAGAAAAAGACCTATACACATTAGTGGAATTTTATATATATTGTATAAGAACTTGTGCATGGTATCCCCAAGGTCCTGTCCAAAAGGCAATGAATTCAATAAGATTTTTTCTCTCGCCTTTAAAGCACTTTCGGAGGAGGCCTTAGAAGAGCTGTAACACTGTCAGCTCTGCATGTCCAGTGTAGCTACAGCAAAAGACCGTAACTTTTCAGTCTCTGAGTGTGTCTTAGGTTTCATACAATGAGGAGAGGAAGCGACTGTGATCATAAAAACAGAGTGCCACACGTGCCACATGTGCTACTGTTCAGGTCTTGGCAAAGAGAGGCGTGTGAAGATGGATGGTGGCTGAAATCCTGTCCCTGCATTTAACATTTTCAGCTTCAGCGCAAAGCAAAATGTATTAGGGCATGGAGTTTAGTCTTAGAATTACTGTTGAAAAATCTAGCCATTTTATCTTAACTGTTGCAATATTTTGGGGGTGTTTTCTTCTCATAATCACACTCCTACACGTTCAGTAAGAATGTGAAATGCTTTAAATAACTTCTTCACGCTCCCAATTGGAAAGAAACTTTTGGAAACAGCTAACCATGGCATGCATTTCCAGAAAGCAAAAACACTGTTGAAATGACTGATATTTTAATAGCTCCTTTGTTTCAAGTCAGCTGCAAGATTCTTTGTGGCTATAATACTAAACAATACTACAGAGGAATAAAAGCCTTTTTCACCTTTCTCTTCTTATAGGTTCCAGACCACAGCTTGTCACCACACAGGCTGCTTCCTCGCCTTTAGGGACCACTGGGACAGAAGGATGCTGGTAGTATAAGAAACAAGAAGAGCCTTGGCTCCAGTCCTCAGCTGTGCCCAATGGCACTGGCTGGAAGGAGAACAGAGTGGTTGAGAGAAACTCCTCCTGCAGGGACCAGGGAGGAAAGACTGGTGAAACCGAGCTAGGGACGTTGGCCTCAGCGTCTCCCTGCCTGCTGCAGCACCAGAGCTGATACTGCTTTTGCTCTGGGTTCTGTCAAAATCAAGCCCTATGTGTCTGTGCTAATCCCTTCTGACCGAATTTTCCCTCTGTCTAGCTGCCAGACCTTCTGAAATATCTTTTTCTACCCGTAGTTGCTTGAACCTAAAGGAACAAGCCCATAGTTCATGGTGCTTTGTTACGTGAAGACCGACTGGAAGGCAGTACCACATTCTGGCTAAGGCTGAAGTGACATTTGTCACCTCATCTGTCAGAAACAAGCTGAAATTTCTAGATGGACATGTAGATACTGTGGGGGAGGATGGGGGGAGGAGAATTTCCCCACCCTGGGGAAAAGTTTTACACAAAGAGAATCATAAAGCAGAGCAAAAAGTTGAAAATTCAGATAAAAAATATCGAAGTATGTCCAAGGATTTGGTCTTTGGATCATCTTGTAATTGCCTTTTTTTCAGGGTTGCTACACCTACTTCTGACCAACTGGGCAGATTGGCTGTTTTCTTCAGCTACGTAAGTCAGTCTAACAAAAGATATTCACTCTTTTTATATATTTTGTCTCACCACAATGATCAGAGCATCCTCTTTTTTGGCATTTTTAAAACTTTCGCAATATGCTGACTTAAATCTTTTTTTAAAAAATATACATGTTAGATTTATATATCAAAGCAAAAAGTTATTTCAAAGTAAAATCATAAATGTTTTCTTTTTAAAAATTGTCATACTAGAGTAATTTTGCAAATTTGGAAAATTTATGCCAAAATACTTTTAAAATAGGATGCTTTCTAGAGCCACTGCTTTCCAATAAGCAATGAACTGACATTCAAAACAATCAAACATTAAAAAACCCCACAGCAATAAAGGGATTTTTGCCAGAACAAAAGAGGCAGTAAAGAAGGATGGAAAGAAACCCTGCATCATCTTGGGAAGTAACAAAAAGAAAGGAAGGAAAAGAGGGAGGAGGACTCTCTGAAACTTGTCCAAATAATGGATTCCAAGGGAAAAGCAAGTAAAACATGTTAATGAATAGCCAAATGTTTCCAAAGCCAGGAGATCTCCTCTTCCCCTCAGCCAATTTCAGACTAGAGTGAACTCGCCTTCTTGCTCCCAGTTCCTTGGTACACACTGCAACCTCAGATGCTTTCTATGTGCCTCCTGCAATGCTTATTAAAACCAAGGAAAGTCTTTGCACCATTTGGTTTTGGAGCAGTCTCCAAGCATAGCTATGCTGTGGTTAATGTAATACTTTGGTTTGCTCTGAGACGTGACACCACATTTTCCATTACAATAAGCTTTCCTTTCTTGTGGTCATTTTAATTACATACAGAATAAACTGTTCTTCTAGCTATTGAGCCAATGTTTCAGCAGATTTAAACAGAATCCTGTATTCAGTCAGTTACTTTTCCAAATTCATGTCAGAGATTAATCAAACGATCGCCCTACCATTTTGATTTTGCTTAACTGTTGACTTTGGTGAGGCTGCCCGTGTGGTATACCTACATGTTTTCAGATCAGAGTCTCCATTTATAGTAAGACAGCAGTCTGAGGAATTAGCATTTCCTCATCTTCTTCTAACGTTCAGCAGACAAGATGCATCTGTAGTATAACATGTCAGAGAACTACAAAGTCCCTTTGGACAAGCTTCTGTGAGAATTAGATCCTTAGGATCATTTGACAAGTGTTGTTTCTTTTTCTTTTGTTCCTCTTGTTGTCCTCTATGGCAGGTAGAAAATGAGCAATTAAAAGGATCTTATGTCTTCCTGTATTCAATAAAAAGAGATGTGTAAGAGGCTGTCATTGTGTCAACCCATTTCTTCATCACTGCCTTAAAGACATGCTTTCTCATCTCCCACCCCAGTCATTAAAGGGGCAGAAACTAATTTCCTCTACAATTTCTTCGGCCAGGCCTAAGCAGCTTAAAGAGCAGTCCTGCGAATGCGCTCGGAAAGAAGTCCACAGCTTCTGGTGGGAAAGGAGTTCAAATAAATTAAAGCTCGTTGAGCATTATTACAGCTTGTTGCCTATGGTATTTCCTCCCCCCAGGGTAAAGGAAATAATCTTGATTAATGACACCCAAAAAAATCATTTTTTTCTTTAATTCACTAATTGGTTAATCTTTTATGACATCAAAGAAGGCTGCAGATTAGCAAAAACTGGTCAATGCAAAAGCCAGATTTCCTGTGCATTTTCCATGTGTGCTTTGTTTCCTGATGTAATTTCTAACCGAAAAGGAATGAAAAATTGAAATCTCCAGTTTACATGAGGAATGGCAGTTTTGCGCTCTCTATCAGACACCTCATTTTCTCTACATTAGTCACAATCAGAAAGACAAGGCTCTGTCTTGTTGAGCTACATTTAGCAGTCTGTCTGAACGGCAAATTTAGATGACATCCAAATTACACAGACTCAGCTAGTAGGTTACACTAATGCAAACTAGGAGAAAAAGAATCGAGACTATTGATTTTTTGGGGCCTTTCTTTGTCATATTCCCTTAAAGGCATTTACCAAGGCTTTTAAGATCTTCAGCATTTTCACAAAGGAACAAATTATGTGCAAATAAGACTGCCTTAATCTATTCTTCCCTGCTTAGATTGTTCCTTCTGTACAGTCATTATGTGTTTTTTACGCTGCTGCTGCAGTTTACTTGATCCACTTTCATGCATCATGTGGTCAATATATATGTTGAAGAGTAACTGTGGAAAAGCACATCTCTTGCACCTGCCTATGATAATCAAAACCTTGTTTGTTAATTCCCTACAATCCAAATACATCACACATCTCTCTGCTCTTTCCTGCAGCTGTTTCAGCAATTTAATGTCATATTCTGCAGAAAGCTCTTCTGATCACATTTCCATTTTCAGACAACTTGATTTTTGCAATGAATATTTACAGGAGGTTCACAACAATCTCACTAATGTGAAAAGCAAAGACCACAGATTCTAATGACAAATAGAGCTGATTTCCAAAGTACTGAACCTTCACAACTCTGTCAAAGCCTAACATCCCTGTCCCTTCTGACTCACGCTAACGTGACTCCACTGAAGCCACGAGTAGCTCTACTGAACTCTTACAGCGAGATAACTGGCTGGTGCGAATTTCGAAACTCCACTGAAGGTAACGAAGGTATGTATTAATTTTTGCCTACCAGTCTCTGCAGTGGAGCTACAGCCAATATCCAGCCCAATAGTACGTTACTGAGAAGGAAACTCTCAGAAAACACACTCCTTGGAGCGAAATGACACTCTCATTTCAGTGCAGGTACAACACCCGGCACAACGGGCCAAAGACTCAAGTTTCTAGATGCTATGGCAAGTAATAAAAATAATAACAACTTCAGAGATTTTAAGTGCTTCCCTCTTTGAACCAGCTACCCACCAAGAGAACTGGGAGGAGCTTTTTCTAGCTGATCTCACTAAGCAGCTGTATAAGCTTTTTTAGGCATAGTTAGCAAACTACAAACTCATTAACCACTACATATGGTACTGTCACTTTCCATGAAATCTGAAACTCGCATACTTTCATTTTAGGCTGCGCACATGCTTCCCATCGGAGTCTAACGTACGTGCCATCAGGCGGTAATATGCCCCTTATGCATTACCATTTGTGTTTGTTTGATTTTATTTTTCATAGGCTCCTAGGCTTCTGACATTTCAGCCTTCAAACTTACGTGCCCTGGTTTTTTTCCTGCACCTACAAAAAGGAATCTATTCATTTGGCCTTTTTTTTTTTCATGCCCACTAGGACTCCATCGTCCATTTTCTGTTCCCTCTCGCATGTTATTAATTCAGACAGAAACTGAGGTTCATGCTGGCTTCTGGTGTTTTTTTTTTCCTCCTGCCAATTGCAGGGTTTGGGGTAAGTGAGTTTCTCACAGGCAAGTAAAGCTGGCGAAATGCTTTCTTAGTCCTTTTTTCCCACCAGGAAGGCAAATCTCTTTGCAAAGCACTAAGAAAGGTCTCAGTTATCATTCCAAGCCAGGTTAGCATGTTTTTCTCCCCCTTGTAAAACACAGAGACATTTCCACTCTTCAGACTTACATTTTCCCAATCACTGATTTCTTTTTTCTGACCTTTTTGTACTATAATTTTACTTCTGGCCTATCCCTTTGCTGACCCTGATGGAATAGAATTGAAGCAAAGCCTCAAAATTCCTTGAAGTTTATTTCTCTTCCTTCCTTCTTTTGCTTCTATCTCTGACAATCTTTTAACAATCTTCCATTCCCACTGATTTTTTTTCTTCTAGAGCTCATTCAAATCACAGAAATAGCCTGTTTAAGATATCTGCAAATTGTGCTGGTTTCCTATGTTCCTTTTTAATCAAAACTTCAAGTTTATACTATTGCTATAGGCTCATGTCATTTCAGAGTCACTGCAAGATAATACAAAGATTGAGTTGAATTTGAATAAGCCCTAAAAATTAATTTGAATTACAGAAGCATGCATGGTTGTCCTCTGAACATTTCTCTTTCCCAATCAGTTTAGTCTATGTATTTCCATTAAAAGAGAATTTGTGTAGCTGGAGAAGACAGATGAAGAGAACAGAGATGTTTTAGTGTCTAGAAATGGAATAAAATGTGGCACCTCCAGCAGATTTGTTGGGGCGGGGGGAGCGGGGGGG
>NW_009234401.1:56992-78375 GCF_000690835.1 Fulmarus glacialis | reverse complement strand
GGGAGGGGATCCGCTCTGCCCTTGCGTTGCATTGCGTACGAGACCAGGCGACAGGGCTTGCTCTTGCATCCCTGCTAAACGTGTGGCTTGCAACCCTGGTTGTGTTATTTATTGATGATTAAAGAAATTTAAGCTTAAAATCTGATTTTTTATCTCCGAACAAAGGAAGAGTTATAATCAACATTCTAAATGCACTAGGATCTGAAAAGATGTTGTAGTTAGCAATGTTTATTAATTTACAGCACATTAGAAAATACTTCTTTTTCTAAAGGACAAAATAACTTACAAACTGTAACACAGAAGAGGTTTTGGCTGTGCAGTAGGTTTGGTCTGCCTTGAAGAGCAGATCAGTAAGCAAAGACCAAGTAGTTCTTTAAATTCAAAGAACACAGTTCAGAGTATTAGATTAACGCGTTTATATAAACTGGAGTAGTTCCAAATTAATGTAAATTGGCATCACTCCTTTAACACCGTTAAGGGAGTGTTAAGGGGCTACAGGTAAAGCTCTAACAAGTCCCCCTGAAGACATAAACCATTCATTTTGCAGTAACACACTTACAGAGCTCATTTATAGCATCTTTGAAAATATCAGGACTCACGTAGCTGTGGAAACAATCGCTGCGGATGTGCTGCTTCTGAAGAACAGGCACGATTCGCTAGCTGAGGTCCTTCTGCTTTGTTACATCCATCCCATAGGCAAGACTGCAGCTGGAGGCCAACCTTCGTGTTACAGAGATGTGAAAACGAGAGGTTTACTTTTAGATTTTGATTGCAACCTTAGGACGTAAGAGTAGAAAGGAGAAAAATTACTTTGTCATTGCCTGATTTTGTCACTGCACCTTTTCAGACACTAATTCAATATTAAGTGGATGCAAAATTGGGGGGGAATATAATTCATTTGAAAGCTCTTTCTCACTCTTTTTTTACCAAGGGTGAAATGCTAAAGCTCAGGATTGGCAGTTATTTAATATTAAAGCTGCTTCTTGTGAGCAATATGCCTAGAATAAGGCTTGCAAGAGAGCTGTGAGTTTGCAGCTCTGACAACTGAAACCCCACTGATTTTCAATCATAAGCACGTTATCGAAAGAAAAAAAGCCCCGGCAGAAAAGGGATGAGAGAGAGAAACAGCAGAAGCTCTTTGTGGAACTGACATCAGATGATGTAATGTCTGTACTTCTCTCTCTCTCTCTCTCTCTGCTTGAGTAAACTATAAACAGACCTGTGACAATTTACACAAATAAAATGGAAATGTTATCATCATTATCTGAAGTATGCGCTTGCATGATCTACCAAATAAAGATATCAAAGTCACATTAACAAGACACTCCCTTTGGAATTAAAAACTTGAATTCTGTTCTGGTGTATTTACAGAACCAAGTAATTCACTGCTTGTACTTTGGAAGTTTCTTGCAACTGGAATGAGAATTGCTGGTAATTTCCCAGTAGCACTTTCCCCCCGCCCCCCCCAATACACCCTGCAAGCTACCAAAGCTGTGCTTATAAACCTGCAAGATCAGAAAGGTGAAAAAAAAATAACCCAATGTCAGCAAAGTGATGCACTGAGCGATAACAGGCTGTGTCAGAAAGAGTTACTAGGTTCTCTCTTGGGCCCTAAGCTTTTCTTATAACATATTGGGCTGCCATGTGGAAGTAACTGAGTTCTGACCAGACCTTAACATTTCCCCCATTGCTCTTTGAGTAGAAGAAAACGGAATTGTCATGAGGGTCATCCTTGGACTGCATATAGATGTCTCTGCTCTCAGGTGATAAGGACTGTAAGTCCCTTTCTGCATGGGGACTTGATGTGGCACCCGGTGACAGAAGCTCTGCTCTAGTGGATTTTGCTACCCAAAGAATTTCTCAGCGGATACAATGATGTTTATATAATGTTTTGTGTAGATGTTTCTAATCTCTGTATTTGAGTATTACAGATGCAGATGTGTTTTTCAGTACTCTACATATTTTTAAAACCATTTTCAACCTATTATGGAGGGAGTCGTTTTCTCTTTTTTATGGGAGGAATACCAGTACCTATTCAAAGAAGGCAATTATTAAAGACCAAAACATTAATATTCTTTAAACAAAGCGTAGGTCATTTCAGGATGCTCATAATAAATCTACTTGGTCCACAAGGAGTTAATTCTCTCCTGGATTTACCAGTTATCAGGAAGATCATCTTAAGAAAGTTCCTGGTCTGACACTTTTTGCTGTCCCCTCCCTTCTTTGTTCTCTTCCTTCTTTCTCCGATTACAGTTCCAAAAACAACATCCAGCCTCTGGAGGTCAATGGTTAATATTCCCGAGTGTTTATATAGTCTCCAGCAGCAGAGCTCAGGCCTTTCAGCACTGGGCTAGCTCCAGCACCATGGCTGGCTTCCTGCAGATGACCCTAGCCTTCAGGAAATACCTGATCATAGTGTTTATACCCCTTTTGTTTCTTCCTCTGCCTCTGGCTGTTCCTACCAAGGTAAGAACTTTTTAAACTGAATTTGAGAGCCAAATCTCAAAATCTTTCCTTAGAGTTGTTCCTTTTAAGTGACGGAGCTGAAGAGAACATACAGATTCTTTCTCAGAGGCACTTCCTTCATTTATTGCTTGAAGATCTTTTTTTTTCTGAGCAGACCTCTTTGACTACTGATAGTGGGGGAATATAAAAGCAATAGGACACAGATGGATGAACAGATACATCTGCGATTGCATATTCTAGAGGAATGCTCAGTGACATGCAATTTTGTAACTTTTGCTCTGCATCTAACTGATTTAGCAAAGGGCTTTCTATGCTGAAGCTCATACGCGTGAACCTAAATTACAATCTAAAGCTCAATTTTAATCCCCCTTCTGATTTTCCAAAAGTATCCAGCCCACATCCTCTTTTAGTTTTTTCCTTGTTGTCGTTGCCAATAGAAGAGGCATTTTTCTTGGTCGGATAGACAAGGAATTCTGATACATAAGGACAAAATACTATGTATTTCACTCTTTTTTTTAGCATATATCTGTGAGAATCTTTCCAAATAATGATTTAAAATTTAAAATGTCAAGTTCTGGAAGACACCTTGCTTAGGATTCCTTCAGAAATAGTTAACTACAAAAAACTGTAGTAGTGGGACAGGTATTTCTGAGACATCGATCATTTAAATACAGAACTGTGAGCAGGCAGACTGCCAGTGTTCTGCTGCTTCTTCACTCAGGCTTATTCCTGCCACTCCCAATCTCTTCATGCAGACAGATCTAATCTCTGGTCTTCAGGTCTCTTACTACAGTCCCAGTATCATTAAATAGCTAGCCCCAATCTACCTCTCCTGTCACTGCTCTTTGGATGTCAAGTCCTAGCTCTTTTCTCTGGTCTCTACCTGCCTGCCTGTCTCTCAATCCCTGCTGACTCCCAGTTTCCAGTCTCCTTCGCCAAGCTTCCCTCTTCACTCCACTAGCTCTTCCCTGTCTTTTTGTGCAGCCTGTCCCAAAGTTCCTTCTTCCTCACAGCTCTTTTTCTGAGTGTTATCAGGGACTTTGGAGCTATGACCAGAGGATTGCAAGCAAGAATGATAGAGTGGCATTGGCTTGAGGTGAAATGTGGTAACTGATCAGGCGTGTCTCCTATCCCCTTGCTATGCAAATAAAATAGCTTAAACTATCACTTAAAAGCTTACTAAGAAGAAAAACAGAAAAAGTACTTTTTTGCTAGTTAACTTTCCATATGCAAGAGAGTTACTGAAGTTAAGAGAGATCTGGATCAGAAAAGTTCTAAGTAGCCAGAGAGATTTTTTTTTTTTTTGTCCTGAGGCCACGAGTTCAAACTTACTTGCTAGAGTGATTGTTACCATACAATAACTCCCTGGTATTGCCTATGGAATGATTTGGCAGTCTTGGTTCAGTTCCTCTTGGAAAATGACTCTCTCTGGTTTCTATGTAGTCAGCTACAACACAAAAATTTAAAAGGTCCTGGACTTTTCCCTTTACAATCTGTAAGAAGATTTCTTGTGTTAGAATTGTGCATCGTGGTACTGCTAAGCAGGAAAAGCTGGTTCCTCAGCTGCAGAGTTGTAAGCAGACAACTTATAGGATGGAATTTCACATTTTTCTATTCTGTTGAGCTATTAATGACATAGCACTGGACACTAAACTATTACAAATGAGAGCAGACGATGCTAAAGATTTTATCTAAAGACAGAGGGATGTCCTTACAGGACAACTGACTTCATGAAAAGCCTTATTCCAGCTTTTACTGTGAGCCTGTTCACAGCAGGCTGGAAGGGAATAACACCGTGCCTATGATACATGTTCCAAAACCCTGCTAGGGTCTCTCAAAAGGCACCCACTGGCATCTCTTAATAACAAAAATGGGGAAAAAAGGATCATCAAAATGGAAAATTGCTTTCAGTGCTTGATGGGATGTATAATTAAGGTTCTTGCTGCTCTCATTCAAAAATAAGGCTCAAAAAGGCATCTTTTCATCTCTTCATGAATTTCTTTCAGCTTTACTTCTGCAACCCTGCTGCTTTGCTAATTTACCACCTAAATTGCTATTGTCTTTTCTCCAGACTATTCAGATCCCCTGTTCATCCCTTCCCTTCACCAGCTCTGTAACTTCCATGCCATGTTCAGAAGTCCTGAGCATGTTCTAAAGCATCACAAGTTTGATCCTGCCAGCCACTATTCCAGCTCCTTGGTTTACTTCTCTGTAATCCAGCCATTACAATTTCCATCTCTTCATTGTTTTCTCAATAAGCATCACTACATTTTCATTCATACTGTCCAGTATATTTTAGTGGACATCCTTGATCCAAGACCACACAACCACTTTTTTCTTCCTTTCGATTTGCTGGCATCCATTATTGTGCTAGTTCCAAAATGAGGAAGACACTAACATGCAATGTTACTTTTCCTTGCTTTCTTCATCAGCCCAGACATACGAAAATTTGTTGTGACATGTTATTTTGAATCTTTTTAGTGTATGGGACTGAGTTAAATATTTTTACATAAAATTTGGAGTGGTTGTCCAAAGCAGAACTAAATCAATGCTTTCTCAGAAAAAGAGTAACATGAAATAGGGGATCATACTCAAAGAAACAAGTCAAAGCCAGCGGAAGCTGAAACTGATCTGTGACCAGTTTGTCAGTGAGCCTTTCAAAGTCTGTACTAAGCTAAAAATCCAAAGAAAAAATAGATAAAAGTATTTACAGTACAAGGAATCCAGGCTATTGAAATTAGTTGGGGTTCATCTGGGCCATGACCTGAAACATGCGGAGAAAAAGGTGGAGAAACCTTGACTGGATCAGTAACTATTTCTGCAACTCAAAGACAGAAATATATAAAAAGAAAATACCACCATCAGCAAAATCAAGAAGTCTGTGCAGGGACTGCCAATTCCTTATGATGAAGGGTTCAAAGTCATCGATTTGTTTCTTTTCCTAAGTTTCTTGGTTTTCCCCATTGGAGGCCCCAATCTTTTCCTCACAGTTCTTACAAGGTTGTTGAATAGTTTGTCATTTGATTAGGATCTGCATAGGTAGGAGGATAGACAGGAGAGAAAGATAAAAAATAACCTTTTCCCAAATCCCTTTATCAGGCAATGAATATAATTATGGGCTGTTGCCTTCTCAAAGCCTAAGTGGGATGTACAGTCTGTTCTGATTACATGTACTCTTCTTCTGTCAGGAGGCCCAATGTGGTTACGTTATCATAGTGATGGCACTGTTTTGGTGCACGGAAGCCTTGCCGTTGGCTGTCACAGCCCTCTTGCCTGTCCTGCTGTTCCCACTAATGAATATCATGGATTCAACAACAGTAAGAGATCTTACTCTATACATGTTTGCCTATGTATTTATTGGTCAGCTTCTTTTACTCTGGGATTATTTCCAGGGTGATTTCCAGAGCGTGGTGCAAGAAAGAGAAAATTGCACTATTGTTACACAGGGAATTGCTTGTCCTCTCCAGGGAACAGAACTTGCATAAGCCTAGAGTGAACTCTGGGTGGAGCTGCTAATCTGAAATCGAATCAGCTGCTAATCTGAATCGAATTTAGGTGCAATACATAGTTACTGTGTCCGAATGTCTTTGGGACAAGATCCTCCCTCAGAAAGTGCCTTCTCTCTAAACATTGGCTTCTTGTCACTGTTTTCTCTCCCTGGTTCCATGTTACAGGTCTGCAGGGAATATCTGAAGGACACCAATATGCTTTTTATTGGCGGACTGCTGATGGCCATTGCTATTGAGAATTGGCACCTACACAAGCGCGTTGCTCTGCGGGTCTTGCTTATCACTGGTGTCAGACCAGCCCTGTGAGTAACAGTCGTGAAAACTTTGTGGGATAAAGGACTTTATGGCGTTAGTTCCTACCTCAGGGTTGCCTGTAGTCTCCTATGTGAACCTGCAAATCATATCCTACAAATGCTTTTCTACAGTCCAAGTGAGTTAGTGCCTGAGCAAACCTTGCAAATGGGGATCCTTTGATGTGTTACAGGCCTGGTGCCTCTTTTTTGAATTCCAAATGGCTTTAGGTGGAGAAATAGCAACAAGAGAGTCAATTCTGAAAAGATAAGGCTGCTGCTAGGCTTGGCCAGAAGCACAGCTTTAGACAAGCAGGAAAGACTACAGCTAAAACATAGAAAACATATACTCCCTAACTGTTATACTGATTGCAAAGAGAAGAGAAAATATGAGGATGCTTGTTTTGAAAACAACAAATGTTTACCAGACTAGAACTTTAAGCTATGCCGAGGCTACATGGCCCTATTTAATTTGTGTCAGATCATGAGAAGAGGGAATACTGGAGGAAATTACAAAGCAATAGAATAAAAATGCATACAAGATAAAGCCCTTTTCATCTAATATAATCTACATCTCATCTAAAGAATAATTTTGAGACAAATAACATAGTAATACTAAAACAAGGATTAGAGTTTCAGATGAGTAAGAAGAGAATCTTAAATGACAGAGGTGGGATAAAATTACAAAAAAAGAGATCATCTTCCTTATGGCTTAAACTGATTGCCATTTGGGATCAAATTCAGTTTGCGATTCCTCTTCAAAATATATCATAATACATTAATATGTGTTATTGAGATTATATGTCTTCCTCTGAAGCATGCAGAATAAGCAGGATACTGACTAGATAAACTGTTTGCTCCAAGATACCAGCTCCCACTTTCCTAGCCATAAGAATGTAAAAGCAAAATTGGCTGAAATTGCAAAAAGAAAAATTTATGTTAAATCTTACTGTACCATTCACAAAGCAGACTAAGGTAAGAGGAAGTGCTAAATGTGAATTGCTAAGCATTTTCCAAACCCGGCATTTGTAACCAAAGCTTTGTAAGATAAAGGGAATTGCAGCGCTGAGTTCTGAACTGGCTTTTTCAAACCTTCTCATTTCAGACTTCTCATGGGTTTCATGATTGTGACCGCCTTCCTGTCAATGTGGATCAGCAACACTGCCACCACTGCCATGATGGTTCCAATAGCACAAGCAGTGTTGGAACAGTTGCACAAGTCCGAAATGGAGTGTAGCACAGTTGGCCAAGCATCTGAAAACATCAATAAAGCCTTCGAACTGCAGGAAGAGTCAACTAAACCAGGTAGCTCCAAAGAAACAGCGGAAAAAGGTGAGTGGGTTATGGGTGCTTTTCTCTTTGGGATAATGGAGGATGACCTGATGCCTTCTTCACTGTCATTACAGTTGCTAGTAAATTCTAAAAGAAGAATGTACCTAAAGCATCCTGACTGTATCAGACGGCATTTATGAGGCTTTTCCATGAACCAGACAAAAGCACAGTAAGATCTACTGACTGGCTGAAGTTAGAAATAGATTGAAAATATGAAGCGATGTTAACTAATCAATAAAACAACAAAATGTATAAATTCTCCATTAGCTGAAGCCTTTACATTAGGCTTGATATTTCCCTATGTATTTATGTTAGTTCAATTATTATCTACTGTGCAATTTATCAGATAATAAGGAATTTCCAAGGGAAAATTTCTGGCCTATTTCAAGCCAGAAGGTTAGGGATTAAAATGATCGTTCTAATCCAAAGATACACAATCATGTAACAATATCTCTTTACCAGCTGTCTTGCCCTCTTCCCATCTTTGAGACAACTCAAGTGTTTCTGAATGTAAATCCCAATGCCAGTAGTCGGGTGCTGGTACAGAACCAATTCCCTTCAGTCCAACTCCTCTGACTCTGTTGTACCTGCCTGAATTCTTGCCTCTCTCCCCACCGTGTGCAGTTCAGACATTGCCTTAGTTCACCGAGAAGTGTCAGCAGTATGTTCGGACTTTATCACACATTTCAATTCTATTCCTCTGAAAAACTCCTTTGTATCAAGACAACCAGTGAAAATGGACAGAAGACCAAAGAATCAACAATGCCAGCCTTAAAATGAGGAAATCTGGCTCCTTCAGCTTTGAGTCCATTTTATCCTAGCCTTGAAATACGGAATGACGCAGGCACAAGATCTTTTCCTATCCAATCTAGCTTCTGTAACTCTTTTGTTCCTGTCTTGGGACCTAGGTAATAGTCATGTCCTGACAGTCGAGGAAGACAGAAAGAGAAATGAAAATCTGCTAGAGGAGAAACACAAGAAATTCTGCAAGGGAATGTCTCTCTGTATTTGTTACTCAGCCAGTATTGGAGGGATTGCAACTCTGACTGGGACAACACCAAATCTGGTACTGCAAGGACAAGTTGATGAGTAAGTCTGGTTGAATTTGGGATTACATATCCACTAAACTGCATCACTCTGCTATAGCTGACTTCCAGCCAACACAGAGAAGGAAAATACCAATTTGGTAACTTTGTCGGGAAATTAGTTTCTCACAGTACCTCCTCGTTTCCGAATCATTAACGAAATACAGCAGAGAGTGCAGAATTTTGGGTGCTAACAGCCATCTACATTTTACAGGCTCTTTCCTGACAATGGCAATATCATCAACTTTGCCTCTTGGTTCTCCTTTGCCTTTCCCACCATGATTGTGTTACTGGTTTTGACGTGGATTTGGCTTCAGATACTGTACTTGGGCTTTAAGTAAGTACCCTTTACACACTGTAATACAGCTGACAGGCCTGTTAGCAAGTACTCACTACATGTTATAACACAAGTGATACTTTTATTGATGAGCCTATGCTTGAAAGTCAGACAGCAAGTGGCAAAGTCCTCACATACAACAAAGACTAGCAGAAGAGCATACTAAGTATCTGTTAAAATACTGCAGCTTTTTCTCCGAGGAACCTGATCAAATCCCAGCTAAATATACTCTGTAGATGAAAATAGGAAGTTATAGCTGCATATAACCTGTTCTGCAGCATTGCTTTCATGTCCTGAAAGATTGTTGTGCTTCAAACCAGGAAACTGATTTCTACATATAGCTGGTAAATACCTTTGTGACGAATGTTGCTACAGACCTAGAGGATTAGTATTGTGCCATTTCCCAGTGCTAATCACCCCATAAACTGGCTTGCGTTACCTACCTGTTTAATACTTAGCCTATCACTTTTGTATTATCTCCAACCTCCTTTCTTTTAAAGAAGGAAAGAGCTCTGTAATACCTACAATGGTACTTTCATCTTCAAATTCCTCTTTTAAAATTTTCCTTTTCTGTAATTTTAAAAAACTTGACAACAGTTTACTTCCTGATGATCATATAGCCTTGTCAATCACGCTGACATTGACATTATTTCCCCATGTGTCCAGATAGCATGCCTGTTTATATTTATATCATGAACTTTTAGTGGTAGGAAGCTTCTTTCTGATCATCTTGGCAGTACACAGTACCATGCAGTTACTATCCAACACCTATGGCTGCTGATGCTATGATAATAATATATATATAATTTCTATATGCATATATAAATGCATATATCTAAAAGACAATATGACTGAGTGTAAAATTTGGATTCTTAACTCTGAGGATATCTGGCAAATTTCTCTGATATTTCTTGTCTATTTTTTTCCAGTTTTCAGAAGAATTTTGGTTGTGCTGCAAATGCCTCTGCAAAGGCTAAGGAGCAACAGGCCTATGACATTATCAAGGAAGAGAGCAAGAAATTGGGCTCAATGAAATTTGCAGAAATCGCAGTTTTGATCCTCTTTATACTACTGGTACTGCTGTGGTTTACAAGAGACCCTGGTTTCATACCAGGTTGGGCAACAGTTCTTTTCAACAAAAGTGATACAAGGTATCACCACTTTTCCTCCTCATTTTGAATAAAAATGAAGTAAGCTAGATTTCATAAAGATGAAAACACAGCTAGACTAAATTTCTGACTGATCTATTGCAGCTATGTCACTGATGCCACAGTTGCTATCTTCATTTCAGTTTTGTTGTTCATCATCCCTTCTGACATTTCTAGCAACAACAGAGACAAACAACAAACAGGTAAGTTTACTGAAGGCATCAAAAATCAACTGTCAGAATAGGTACACGGCAAGTTTTACATTTTAGATTTACAAAGGAAATTTCAAACATTAAACAAGATTTCAAACTGCTCTTCCTGCATAGCTACAGCTGTATGCTTTAGGCTATGCAAGGCATATATCCCATAAAAGTTCTCTGTTTCTTCTAATTTAACTAAGTAGGAAACTCTTACCCCAGCAGAGTCCCAGGCACTGGTGTACACATACGTAAAAGCTTCTGAAGCTGGAGTCTTCAGGAGACAATACATGACTTAACAGAAATACATACAGTTCTGCAGATATGTTGCCATGCTTTTAACTCACTCTTACCTTTATTCTACCATGCCTCTTGGAGCAGCTACAGACCACACATTAGTACTTTTGCAAGTCAAGTTTTAAAATCTTTGTTGATGAGGCTCCCATCATTTGCTTTAGGAGATAATTCCACAGTCTACTTGATTTGGTGACAGAAGTGTTTCCTGATGTTCAGACTAAACTCACCTTCTACCAAGAAGTCCTCCTTTCTTTGGAGAATGTAACATGGCTTACAAAATCTTTTTGGATTTTAGGCAGCAAGGCAAAGATCCAAGCACCTCCAGCTCTCTTGGACTGGAAAGTAGTTCACCAGAAAATGCCATGGAACATCGTGTTGCTGCTGGGAGGTGGCTTTGCCTTAGCCAAAGGCAGTGAGGTAACATTCCTCTGCTTACCTGGTATTTGTGTCTTCCTGGGTGTTTTCCATCTTGCTTTTCATGCGTGCTCTCCCAGAACGCAAGAGGGCATGCTGGTAACACCAGACGCACATTTCCTCAGCTAGTGGCGGTAGGACAGACTTCACCATCCTTAGGAGGAATCCTGTGATTACAACAAATCTTTATTGTTGCCTGTGCAACTGGGATGGTACTACCCATCAATGCAGCATGATTAACTGTGTTTCTAGAAAAGTGGATGATTAAGAAACTACCCCAATATATTAAAGGTTCTATTAAATAAAATTTAATTGATGTGGCAAGCATGAGGAGATAATGTGCCCAGGATGGGGCTACAAACTATTTCAAACAAACTACTAATGGAAATATGATTTAAATTAAACTACTAGAAGACAAATGTAGAGCTACCTAGAGAACCTTCAGGAGCAGATAAAAACGTCTGGCTGTCAAACTGAAGGATGTACTGATATACTTCTGCAGGCATCTGCCATGAGTCCAGTGCTACAAATTATTTTTCAGTAATGACTTTGATGATGGAACAGACAATATATTTATTAAATCTATAGACAATAAACAAATTGGAAAAGGCTTCAAGTGCCTGGAAATACTAGTTTAGAATTCAAAGATCACAACGACCTGCAAAAGTGTTTCTAGAAAACAAGGATGCAACTCAATATGGGAAATAGGAAGAAATAACCAAGTATGACAAATGCAAGATGTGGAAATGACTTGTTAAGTTTTAAAGCTATTCATACACCTTATTCTAGTCAATACTTTTATATTGCTACTGAGAAAAAAGCAAACAACTGGAAACTATAGGTAGGACCATCGTACATAAGACATGTAAAATACAATCCTTCTACTCGGGACTGGTAAGTCCTCAGATACACTAATGTATTCAGTTTTGGATATCAGTCTTCAACTACACGTGGGCTATATGAAGAAAGTTTAGAGGAAGGTAGTAAGAATGATCGGATCTCTGGGAAACATGTTTGGAAAAGGAAAGATTCAAGAAATTACATTAATTTATTCTAGATTAAGTCATCAAATACATAAAAGCTGCAGCAGAAGGGAAGATAGTATATACTTTTTTATATTCTGATGGTGCTAAAGGGCTTAAATTGCAGCAAGGGAGATTTAGGTTAAGCAGTAGGAAAATGTTCCAACTGTAAAGATAGTTAAGCACTTGAAAAAATTATGTGGGGAGATTTTGGAAACTTCATTGCTAGGGATTTTTAACAACAAGTTTGAAAAACATCTCTCAGTAATAATTTAGGTAGAGCCGATCCTGCCCTAGGACAGGGAATTAGACTAGTCCTTTTAAGATAGATTCCAGCCCTCCTGTGAGATAGCACTTTTCAATGTCAGAAGAGACAGGTTGAAGTAGCAAAGATATGAAATAGAGAGGACATGAAGAAGAATTCTGGTTGCAAAACCAGCAAGAAATCTAGGCCATAATGCATGAAGGAGCAAGACAGGCACAGTTAGGATATGTTCTCTTGAGAAGAACAGCTGAATAATAATGACGCCCAAACTACAGCCCAGAATGATAGGGAAGATGCTGGTATTTTTCAGTGACTGAGAAGGATGAAAGGTATGAAAAGCTTCAGATAGTTGATCAAGATCTCAGACAGTGATGAAATTACATTAAATTGCTAGAATATCTGCTAAAAGATACGAAAGTATTTTAGAAAGTGAGTCCAAAGATCTTTGTTTAGATTAAAAAAAAAGCCCCGAATATTGATCATGTACAACTGATGGCCTGAACAGAGAAATAATTATTTGCTATCAATAACGTACTGTAAACGTAGTGTCTTCTTCTTTCAAATTCTTTGGAAGGGAAAGCACATTGTTTTTATTTAACCTACGGAATTATCATGTCTATGAGCATTGCCTCTTACGTGTTTTTCTACAGAAAGTTTGTATGAGTTCTCCTACAAGAAGGGAAGGTAGAACTGGTATGAGAAATATAACTGGACTGTGATGTGGCTATTTCTTCTCCAGCCTACTATCTTGACAGACCTCTTTCCTCTGTTACAGGAATCTGGTCTGTCTTCATGGTTAGGTACCAAACTGACTCCTCTGCAGCAAATCCCTCATCCAGCTATTGCTTTCCTGTTGTGTCTCCTTATTGCCACTTTCACCGAGTGCACCAGCAATGTGGCCACCACTACCCTCTTTCTCCCTATTCTGGCTTCAATGGTAAGCTCCAGCGTTTCAAAATACTTTTGTAAGAACAGCTTTCAACTCTTCTCCAAGCATACATCTGCATAATTATAAAAACTGACTGGCTGACATAGCCAAGCACTGGTTCGTGCATCCAATCAGGAATACAAGAATTAAAATATACATATATGTATGTGCATGCATATATATTCACACACACTGTGCTTAATTCAACCTTTCTAAAACCATTGCTGGTGAACAGTAAAGGGATTAAATTCATTGGCATATTAGACTTTGCCTTCTGGCCTAAACAACCTCGTGAGGTCACTGCCAGCTGTACTTGTTTTTTCCTATTTGTTCTGCATAGAGACAGCAACAGCAGCAGCATTTGCTTCCCTGCAACATTCCATTTCTGTATTTCACTCCGACCACTAGCCTTCAAGAAGTCTCTGAAGGTGATAGCATTAGTCAAGCTCTATGACCTAATTCAGACTTTTGCATTTCCACAGGAGATTCCTGTTGCTGGGGTAGACATAGTTCTGCAGTGTGAAAAGCTGGTTCCAGATAGAAACTGGAATACGCTCCATCAAAATCTTTTTGCACAGACTTCAGCTAACCCCTACACTGATCCACTCACCTTCAGAGTTTGGGCTACACTGTTTCCCCTGACAATTTAATTTTGTTCTTAACCAGTTAGAAGTCACTCTACATTTTTTCCTGGTTTTAGAGTTGAATACAACCATTATTATTAATTTATACTGCAGCAGTGATCGGATTCCACAATCGGGAACACAAAGCACTGACCACAAAATCAATTCTTGCATTTGCTGCATAAAGACAATGGCTAGAAGTTTCTGAAGCAGAACCAAAACATGAGTGGCTGCAGTGTTTGTGAAAGAACGAGGTTTCTGACATGGACAAATACAACCAGACTTCTGCCAAAAGATTTCTATGCTTTTTTGTATATTGAAACCATCATCTTTGCTCTCCCTTCCTGCATAGGCTGAAGCGATCTGCCTCAATCCACTCTATGTCATGCTGCCCTGTACACTTTCTGCATCGTTGGCGTTCATGCTCCCAGTGGCCACTCCTCCTAACGCCATTGTCTTCTCATATGGACAACTCAAGGTTATAGATATGGTGAGCAAAAGCACATTCTTTTCAGAATTTTCATCACTAGTTTTGATCTTTCCTTTTTTAAGAGTGTTAGAGAACCACTGTACTCAGCTGAAGTCAAATGGAAAGAAGAACATACATGTCTGAATTAATAAAGGGTCACACTGACTCTAATATATACACAGAGCCTTATAAAGATGCTATTGAGCTTTCGAAAAACACCCAAGGCCTCTTGAAGATGTTCCAACAAGAGCTTGCTGTCAATGAGAAATGGCAATGTCTAGCTGTTCCAAAAGCCCATAGAGATGTCAAAGAGTCCTATCATCTGGACAGTCCTTCTGCAAGGACTAGGGGAAAGCCTAGCACATCTCACTAGGCTGCCCTGATGCCCCTTCTCAATATGTTAAGGAAAGACGGATAAGGATGCAATGTCTCTTGATAACTTTTCTAATTTATAATTGAGCCAGGAAGAAATCCAAAGCAACATTAGAGACAGATGCCAGGTCAGAAGAGAAAGTCCTACATAAGTGGATTTAAAGGATTTCAGGATTTCTAGTTTAAGAGTTTTATGCAATGGAAACTCATTTTACCCTAATACAAATTATATTTGTGAAGAAAACCAGCTTAAATATGATTTGATGGAGTTCTGATGGAGTTGTGAAAAAAGGCCAAAGAGAAAATCTAACCATACAAACAATCCTAGTCAACAGGGAAGGAAAAAAGTCCTCGGTTCAACTAATAACCTTTCTCTCTCATAATTCTAGGCCAAAGCTGGGTTTGTACTCAACATTCTAGGAGTTCTGACGATAACGCTAGCCATCAACACCTGGGCTTCATCTTTGTTCCAACTGCAAACTTTCCCATCTTGGGCAAATAGGACAGGTACATGCCCGTAATATGGACAGGCAAGGGAACCAACAACTGTTGCTGTTAGAACTGCAATGAAAGCAAGACTATCATCTACACAAGTTGATGACTTGACTGCCGAGGCAGTGGTTAAGAGACAGACCTGTTGAAAAGAACAAGCCACCTACAAGCAAAATCATTCAGCTGATAACAGCAATAAAATTGCCTAACAGTGCTCTTTAGCAGGCAATTTTGTTACCCCAGCAGTAAGACAAGGTAACCTTTGGCTTTTTAACTGTTCCAGGTATCTTTAGATTTTCTGTCTCAGCAGGGGTAGATTTCCCCCAAGTGCTAGCTACATCATTTTTCAAGCTCCACCTGTAAAGTCTGAAATCTGCAGTGAGAAAGAAGAGAGAGGTGTGTATATAAAAGGAAGGAGAGAGACTCTACGTACCTGATTTCATGCATATATCTGTATATTGTCACAACTAATATGAATATTCACTTGTATATGAATATACAGGCCTCTGTGTATATGTTCAAAATGTACATGACTTACATACTCTATGGACATTCACAGCAAGGCATGTATTGTATGATTACATACAAATCACATACTGTCAGCCTGTTCTATTACTTTGAAACATATTTATTTCCAGTCCACTTGTTATGAATGTAAAAGACCATTTTTTCCTAGAACATCTGTCTCATTGTTATTTATGTAAGATTACAGCCTGCAAAGTCATGATAAGAATAGCAATATTCTCTTGAGAAGGGGAGAATCCCTGTGTCCTAAAATATATATGATTGAATTAAAGATTTTTTTTTTTTTTATGGACCCACTGCGTTATGGAGATTTTTCCTACTATATATCCCTGTCTTCCATGTATCAACTGCTTGTCTGTGTGCTTCCTTAACAGAAGTTAGCATAATTTATTTTCTCTTATCATTAAAGTATTAATTACTTTATTATTAAGAGTCCAATTTTCTTGGACTCTCAAAACCAAGATCTTCCTTTTCAAAAACCCCTAATAGAGTTAAATATTTAATCCCTATTCTGCTGAAACTGACTTTCAATAGCTCATAGACTGCTAATGACCAAACTGACAAAGATAGTGGAATATCCAAAGACACTTTGCCAAATCAAGCACTTAGTACCATAAATGATGTTGGGTTCAGACAGATCCATTATACAATACGTGCCCCTGAACTTTGCGCCAAATGCTTTGGTCTGTTGTTGCCTGCCTAAGTTTTGCACAAAGTCTATTGCATTTCTGAAATCCCACTTGAATCACACTTTTCAAAAATCTTTCTTCTTTCTTTCTTTATCCTAATTATTAGGAGACAAGAACGAAGTGCAGTGTACATTTGATTTATAAAATATTAGAATTCACTGACCTGCAGTAGTTTCTTTCCAGTTCCAACTGTCAAGACAATTCTGGTATCTGCTGATCACTGATTCCCTTTGCACTGATAGCTTCGTTGGCCTGACAAGCACAGCTGCTCTGGAAAATCACTGTCCCAGAAAGAACAGTGTGGTATTAACTCTTGAGTGGCTTTGAAAGATAGTGTTTTGATTTGATATGTGATAGGGATCCAATAGAATATCCACAGCACAAGAAGGAAGGACATTTATTCTCTTTTGCTAATGAGCTCCTGGGTAATTGATTTCAATCACATAATGACTTGCTCAGGTCACTGCTAAACTACTCACCTTCTTTCCCTTTGCATTTACCTCTATCAAATAACATCCAAATCTGGCTAAATATTTTCATTACCCTGCTCACCCTGTGTCTGAGTACCTACCAAAACGACTAACTCAAGCAGATGATTTGCTGCAAACCTCTCCCTTCTTTGCTCTTTGTCTACAGCATCAGGGCAGCGTGCATAGCTTTTGTTTGCTTTTTGTTTTCTTTGAAATACTTGCACATAGTTTACATGTCCTTCTAAATTACTGCTTAGCTAAGCAGGAAATGTTGAATTCTTATAACATTTCCCATCAGCCTCTCCTTCCAGCTCTTTAAAACTGTGTTATGATTCTTTGAAGTCTTTTCTATTAGTCTACATTATTCAGAGGCTGTGGTGTGCATAAGTACATGTAGGAGCACAGGTGCAATCTTTATGGCAATCTCAAGAAGAAAGAAGAGAGACATCAAGTAGCACAGAGTGTCATGGGGCCAATGGAATAATGCTGGGTGTTCCATGTTCATTAGCATGTATGAGTATATAAAGGTTAGAGACTTACCAGAAAATGGCTGCAGCGAAAATTACTCAAGGGGTATACAAATGCCCAGCTTCCAGAAGAAGACAGGTGAAAAGCTGCAATCTGTAGACAGAGAAAAAAAGCTAACAATACTACCAGGACATAAAGAGAACGGAAAATTTCATTAATAGTTTCCACCTTGAAGTGATGGTAGTAGCAAGTACGCACTGGGCAGTTTATTGCCTTGGGTGTGTCTGAGCGCAGAACTAGTTGAGGTACAGCTAAATATAGTGTGCTTGTGCAAAAACCAGTAACACTATTAAAAATGTTCATAATTTTCTAAGCAAAGCAGGTAGAAAGTGTTTCTAAGCCCCATTATTACACAGATCACCTTTGAAGGGTGGTTCCCCATTATGTTTCCAGATATTGCCCTCAAGGAGTGGCTCTATTTCCCATTGTGTGATCAAATTTCACAATCTTCTGTGAAACTGCCAGCTCAGCACCTGTTGTAGTTAGGTGTGATTTCCAATGCAGCTCTTCATTTCAGAGTTGACACTAAGTTTGTTTTACATAAGAGTTGTAAGTGATAAATTTATTAACAAGAAGGGGATGTCTGCCTTCTCGCCTGCCTTCTCTAAAAAGCAAGTGCTCTACAAAACCACAAAATACAGGTTTCCCACAGTATATGCCAGTGAGTAAGTGGGTGACTCGCAGTCACCTCCTCCATTTTCCCTGGAGTTATGGTGCTGTCTTGCCTTGCCTTGTCCAGGCACACGCACACACACACGCGCACACACACAGGTTCTACAGGCACATACATGTACACCTAAGACAATATGAAGGACTTATCCTGGTAAACATACACATTTCTACGGCACATGACCACACCAGAAAACCAGATTAATTTTAAGCAGGCTAATACAACAATGAAAATAGCTTACATTTGAGAAAGGCACTTCATCATAAACATCTTGACAGAAATTTGTAAAGTGGCATGTAAGTGATGCAAGGGTCACTTCATCAAGCACTGAAATCATAAACAGGCTTAAGAGAACACATGACAATTTTAAAGCCAAAACAGCCAAAGCCGGCATGTGTTTCTAATCCTGAAGTTGGTTTGGAGAAACCAAAAATTTGCTCCCAGTCACTTAAAAGCTATTAAAATGAACTTTAAGGAAGCATTGGTGTATAGCACTGAAACCCTGAAATACATGTAGATTTCACAATTTAATTCCTTAGCTTGCATTTAAAAAAACAAACAAACAAACAAAAAAAACCAAACCAAAACTGCTCTGAAGGAAGCCTTGTCATATAATGGACATAAAATAATTCTCAAAAAGATGAAAAATATTTTCAACAAAATACAAACCAACAGAAACATGAAGGTCCTGTGTTTTATTCAATAGTCATCAGCATGTATGTAAATATGGACCTTTCTCCAGAAGCTGTAAGAGCAGTTCCACTCTCGTCCCTGGAGGTAATTCCTCCCTCAGATAACTATGGCATGTTGGCAGTAGTGTTCATCTTAGTGCAAAACTCCAACTCTCTCCATTTGGCATATTTGTTCTAGGAATACAACTCTTTGCTCTCAATTAGCATGTTGGTTTTAGTGTTTGCAAAGGCAGAAACAAGAGTTTACAATTTCTGCAATGATGAATAACCAAATAAAGAACAGAAAATAAAAATACAAGGACTTAGGAAATATGTAACTCTAAATCATCAAGGAATTTCACAACCCTCAATTTTTTTCCAACACGGAACCAATAAAACTATTTACAACTTGATTCACTGAACTTTATGATTTGAGTTAGTAATGACTAAGGTGCCAAAGTCTGGAAATGAAGTGGTTTGAATATACTAATCACCTGGTGTCCAAAATAACAACTGTTTAATAGAACTTAATCACTACGGTCAATGTTGTGCATTTTCTCCTATTAAAGAAACATTTAATATTAGTTATCCTTTAATCATAGTAGAAGTTATTCAGGATGTACAGATGCTCTTGCAATGTGCCATCTAGTGGCTGCAGACACCTTACCAGGGCATGTCCAAAGTTCCCAAATCCAGGCCAAGCACCTGGTCTGGTGTTGATCTTCCTCGGAAAACACTCTTAAATAGCTAAGGGGAAAGTAATGGAACAAGAGGAACACTTTTCAAAGGCAGTGTATGACAGCATAGCTGCAAAATTAATAAAATGGATTCAAACTGTCAAAAAGGAAAAAAAACAAAGCACAAACTAACTTGAAAATAGAGAAGGAAAAGAACGGTTAATTCAAGGGTTCAACCTTTACATATTGTTACGCGTGACTTAGATGAGACCAGATGCAACCGCTTCAAGGCTCAGACCTTGTATGCCTGTGTAAGGTATCTATCTTGATAAAGCATTAGTCGCGACTACTTTTAGATGGCACTGTACTTGAAATATGAACATTAAGTTTGGACCAACCAAAACATCAAAACTTTACTCTGCTTCGAGTTTATACTATTCAGCCAACTTCATATTAGTATTAAGGTTCTCTTGCCAACCTAGCAGCACTGCAGGAATTTCCTCATTTCCCTTGATCCCTGTCCAGTCTATGAGAAGCAGAGCAATTTCAAGTTTTCCCAATACCTGCCACTGGGACCTAGGGCTTTCCATTCTTTGGAAGGGAACGGAAAGCCCTAGGACACCAAATTTCATTAATTCTGCTGATTACAGAGCTTCTCAATTCTTTCTACAAAGCAAAAGGAAAAGTGGTCAGAGTTGTCTGTGAATTAATATGGAATTGTCCATATTAATATGGAATTGCACAATGTCAGAAGAGCAAGTTGTGTGCAAAAGCAGAAGGGGAATACAGTCTTGGTACAGTTAGCTGTTATGGCACCAGTTTTCCTGGTTGCCTATCAAGGGGATCTTAGACAATGAGTAGTGGTTATTCTGGGGCAGTTGTAGTGACTGCAAAGGGAAAGTCACATTTCCCTTTTTGCTGTAGGACTATCCTGATGAGACTTGCCAGAAAATTCAAAAGGATCCTCTTTATTTTCAAGATGTCTGTCACCTGAAGGGAGTTTGAATTTTCCTCCTTATTCTTACCTCTTACATGAAACATGCAATCATAAATCATTTGTCTGCATTGCAGATAACACAGTTGTACAATGCAAGCTTCCTCACACCTGTGCTTTTTCTTTTCTCCTTAGACCTAAGCAAGCGGTGTTGTGGTATCAAGAGCTACAACCGGTACTGAAGAAATAGTAGTCTCAGAAGACTACCTAGCCAACCTGAAATAATCTTTGTAATTCCTTTAGTGTTACATCTTTATCCAGGCTACACAGAAAATAGTAACATCATCAGAATTTGTTCAGATGACTTTTAGAGACGACTGCTCAATTTAACTTGCAAGCTTAGGGATGAAGACAGAACAGTTTTTCCTCTCATTAGTGGCGAAAGCCAATGACCACAGCTAGTGCTACAGTCCTTCTGGATAGTCACAACAGAAAGATCAGTGAATGGCACAGAAAAAACAAACTCCACTTTCATGCTCATACATTATCTCTTAATTTCAGATGCTCTGGCGGTCGATAGAAAGCATGGTGTATGGGCAAGACAAAAATAAATTTCTGAAATACATTCAGAAAAGACTGAAGTATAGCTGCCAGAGGGGCAGGTTCTGTCTGCCATCCTGGCTCCAGAAACAAAAGTCTTTCTCCCCAGTGTGCATGGGGTGTGTGGAAGTGCAGGAGTTCATACTGTATGTTTCTACATTTTGGCAGAGATACTGTAAGAAAAAAAACATGAAGCTTATTAGCCTAGAAGAAAAATCTTTGGTCTGTTTACACTGTAACCACACACCTGTATCTCAGAAATATGAGACAATTGATGGGGAAAGGGGAGGGGACTGACATCTTTAGTTTCCTCTGCACCAGGTGCAGTCAAGTATGTAATATCTTTCTAGCCACTATTTTGAAGCCACTTTTG
>NW_009234401.1:56410-56977 GCF_000690835.1 Fulmarus glacialis | reverse complement strand
ACAGCCCCTGCAGGGAATGACTCCAAAACATGCCCATGCTCTCTGCTCCAGCAAGATCAGTTCTTACCTGGAGCCCTGGCGGGTGCATACGTAAGTCAGCCAAATCCTGAAACCATTCTAGCACAGCTGCAGTTCCTCCAAGTCACAGAAAGACAAAAACACTAAATCTTGTACTAAACGATTGTATCAATTCATTTTCCTTACAGGATGCACCACTTAATTTCTTGTTGCTGCCAGTTTACATTCCATTTTCACAGTACATAAATGTGGCATTAAGGAAACTTGTTGTCTTGTCACAATGCAGTCATATCAGAAAACATCAAGGTAGGGGACAGAGACAGAGCTGGACAAGAAGACTGCCCTGTCACCTTAGTTCCTCGCATTAAAGTGTAATACAGTAAAATCCAGCTGGATTAACTGTAACAAATCTAAGTGTCTGGTTCTCCTGAATATGATTGTTTGATATTCCTGGGCAAACAGGGAAGAAGCAAAGAGGGTTATATATATTAAAAAAAAAAAAAAAAAATCAATTTTTTTTTTTTTTTTTTTTTTTTTAAAAAAAAAATT
>NW_009234401.1:44449-56382 GCF_000690835.1 Fulmarus glacialis | reverse complement strand
TTGTATCATGACAGAAAAACATGCTTCATGTTTGTTAAGATAGTAGCCACATGAATAAGAACAAAGTAGCTGCTCTTGCAATACTGATTACATGAGACCAAACATAATGCTGGCCATGAAAATAGTACATTTATTTCCTAGCTCTATTCCTTTTGAATTAACTTATTCTCTTTAGTAATAGTCTGACCTGAAATCATCCAGTACTTACTGAAGCAGAATAAGCAATGTGAAACTGTTTTAAGAAAGTATGTTTTGCCACACAATACATGACAAAGCAAAAGGCATGACATGCTTTATCAACTGTTCTGTACAGATAGCGATGGGTGGAACTGGACTGTGCTGCTCAAGAGGGATAGTATGGTATTGCATTAGCCCATACTGAAATGCACACAGTATTTCTATCATTTTTATTTCTTGAATCTGACTGCATGCAACCCTACAAACCAGGGAAAGCAAAGTCTCTATGTTTAGGAACTTAGATCTTCCTTGGGAAAGGAATATTTAGTATTCTTAGGTGGTGATTAACATGAACTCTGAGTTAAGAGTTTATAAATATGATGAGTCTTTAATTTACACAACAAGTAGAGTAATAAAGATTAGAGCAAAGAGCTTGAGAGGGAGAGAGAAATACCTTCATATCTAACTTAGGCTGCTAACACACACTAATTACAATTGATCTCACAACAAAATCTTTCAAGAGTCAGTATGTTTCAGCTTAAGATTTAAAAATAGCCAAGTGCCGTGTAGACCATGTTAGAGCAAAGAATTATCAAACATGTACTACAGCAGAATGCCTGGTTTTTCTTTAAATCTTACTCAGATTATTTTTTGTCATGAAAGAAGTACCTGCATCTTTGGCAGTTGTAAAAATATCATGCATGGCACCACCTGCCAGACTAATAACAATAATTAGAAATGTAATAAACTGTTCATTGGCAAGGTAACAAATTGTCTTATCCTTTGAAAGTCACACTGGCCTGAGGCAATTCCTCACAGACATTTGCCACTGATGTCACAAGAGCCTGAGTGAAAAGCATACTGTGCAAAAAAACAAGAGAGAAAAAAAAAAGAAAGGAAAAAAAAACACTGGCAAAGAGACATTCAAGCAATGTCGAATAGCTGCAGTGGATTCTCGTTTTACTGAACAAACCATTAAAACTAAGGTCTTACAAAAAGTCCACAGTGAAGGTGAACCAACCCGAGTGCTTCCTATGAAACCTTACAGACTGGAGCGTTTGGAGAATTACATGAACTCATAATACTTGCTTAAGAAGATAAAACATTTTAAACTGAATTTAGAATTAACACTTCACTGGCAATTACTTCTTTTTATGCTCCTTAATTCTTTTCATCTTTTGTACAATGATCTTCCAAAAAATAATTTGCACTGAATACCTTCTATAGTGGCTTACTCTGACTCTTGTATCTCACACATCTAATTTAAAATCTGGCAAACTGAGATCAATATTTCTCTCTCACTTAGCTCCTCCAAGTGCTAAAGCAATCTCAGTTTGCCTGCCAGATAGGAATTAATGGCCTATTCAGGATTTTTACCTCCCATTATAACTTTCCATTTGAACAGACCACGCAATTTCACATTGCTTGTTTTCTAAGAGAGTGTTTAAAATCATCCTCAGCAATGAAAATGTGGTTTCGTATTTTCATGACCTTATAATGTTTATGCCCCCTCTTCTGTGAGATATGTTTTATATCTAAAAATCCATTTTCAGTTTCTGAAATGTAAAAGCCATCCAGAAATCTGTGAACAGAAAATGTTTGCTTCAGTCCATGCCCTTCCTCATCCATCTTCTAGAATATATGCAGGCATTCAGGAGAACACAGCTACCACCAGTTCCATCCTTACAGAGAACTGAAGAGAAGAAAATCAAGTCATAAACGCTGCATAAGCACTTCTTTCTGAGGCTTCTGATGATTTCACAGTCCCAGTAAGTCATCTAGGAGGGGCCCATGCCAGGCAGCAGCCTGCTTTTGTTCTTTGCTTTGTACTAAGAAGGGAGGGACATTGCTGAGGTACAACACTTTGAGTATTTATATGATTCATTCTTTCTTTCACTGAATCATTTTCTAGTTTCTAAGATAATACCTCTGGGATGATTTCAACTGCTGTTTGCGGAAGCACAAGGTTTTATGTTTTCCACTATTGTGTGTGAAGATAAAGATGAAGGAAGGATTGCCCAAGCAAGATGTGAAAAGGTTTTGGACTGGGGGGGAAACCCCTCTCGCATAGTTCTGATTATTGACCTGATGGCTCTAAAGTCTTGCATACACAAGTAAGGAAGGTCAGCTCAGAACCCTGACTAACAGCCAGGTATAGATCCATAACCTTCCAGCTGAACGTGCTGCGTATTTCCCCAAATCCAAGCAATGCCCTAAACTGTGTCAAATAATTCATCCCAGGCTGTGTTTGCATTATAATTGATTAGGAAAACCCAAGTATGCTAGTCCTCATGAATGTCCCAGGTAAACTCTTCCCCACTTTCTATTTCAAAATCGATAAAATAATAGCTGGTAGAATTTGAGATAACACCTTGGAGTGGTGAACTAAGCACCTGTCAGCTTTTCCTATAAATACTGCAGATATAACTATGTTCTCTTAATGAGCTCATAAGAAACTCATGTTTCAAGAACTAAATTTGAGTTGTATTCCTAAAACAGTTTTTCTGCAACACAACTTTACCAATCCTGTTTATGCATCTGTATTTCTCACATTAATTTTGTCAGTGCATTTTGGGAAGCTTGGGACGAATATTCCCCCAAAGTCTATGGAAGTGGAAAAACGCTAAAAGGGCGTGCATGTATTGGCACTAGCCGCTTATGGAGCACTGTAGTTAGGAACATCCAAGCACACTCCAAGAAAGGAAGAAGACAGACCAGTTGTACTGGTTATTAGACATGGTTAAGGGGGAAAAAAAAAAAAAAAAAAATCAAACCAACATACACACACTTCTGCCAAGCCAGTTATAAGAAGATAATCATGTGCTAGCCTAAGCCTCTGGCAGGAGTAAAACACTGTTAGCTGTCTTCTAGTTAGCTAAATATTAATCATCCTGTTTAGAACCAATCATGTCACTAACTGGTTAGAAACTTGGTTAAAGGTTGTGGTACAGAGAAGGTGTAGTGTTTTATCTCTAGCTGCAGTATTCCTAGGCTTCTACAGAAAATACGTTGAGCAAAGCAAATACAAAAGCAATATTCCAGTTGTTAGCAAATTCATAAGTTTTTTGAAAGGGATACAGGAGGTTCTGCAAGCTGAGAAGTACAGCAGGTCCTGAGTGCACTCCGCTGTTCTGAGCGCTACACGAGAGATCCTCAAACAATTCAAAAAAGATTCTCTTCAGCTGTTGTAAAGGAACAGTACAAGAATATAATGTGTTTCATCTTGGGTTGCAGAGTATGTAAGTACAGTAAATTGCTAACATGCTTCATCTGTACCACAAAGCAACATCACGTCATTCACAAACAAATGTTGTTTCTGAGCTCTGTCACAGCTCCAGAAAGGATGCTGCATGTTCATGATAGAATGTCAGCAAGGAAGAACAGACCAGAAAATAGCCTGAGAACTAAAAGATGCACACTATTTGGGGTAGGTGTGGGTTATTCAACACCTTTTAAATCATCTTGCAGCTTAAAATAAATGGAAAATAAAAAGAGCAGGCAGCAAGCCTTAGAAGCAATAATATGAAGTAATGTATGAGTGATCATTTCATTGCTTATGCCTTAGCACTAAGTGGCCAAACCTGCATAACGTATTCAAAATCATGAGTGTGACAGGATTGGGTTTGGAAGACTCATACAGTTCAAAGGCCTCACTTGTAGCTCCACATGTTCTTGAAACTCCCACAGTCCCTCAGGGCCTTAAAACCAGAATGCAATAGCATTCTCCTTTGAATCTCATGTGGTCTGACCTTTAGAAAGTCCTGTTTAGATAGAGGAGTTAGAGGTGACTAGACAGAGGATCAGCCAACTGTTCTTTTCTCTCCGATATCAGTACCAAAGTTTCCAGTGCCACTGTCAGGTGGCTTAATGAAACACTTCCAGGATTCAGTCATCTGTCTTCTGACATTGGCCACACTCTTCCACATTCTTGACCTTGACAGAGAATGCATTCATCAAATTACCGTGCTCTGGAAACTGATGCAAGGTAGACTTTCTCCTTATTATTGTCATGTCACCAAAACTCCCCCAATAGCCTCGCTCTGCACAACTCTGTGATGTTAGAAAAAGCCTGGCAGCCAAAAACGAAGAAGCCATAAGACCAAACAAACAAAGACAGCCTGCCAACCTACCACTTATCCAGCAGCTTCAGGCTAGGAAAGCTTTCTCTCTTTCTGTTAACCTTGTAACAAAAAAGGGAAGAAAATCACAAAAGACTCTTTCTGAAGTGCAATGTCAACAAAAAAGGGTGGACAGAATGTGGCCAACTCTTCACAAATTACATTCTGTGAGAAGAGAAGAAAGTTTATGATCTCTTACAGGACATTTCAACCTGATTCCGAGGTCTGAAACTTTACTTACTTACAGTGATCAGCTCCAAGAAAGAATAAGGATTCCTCCCTGAGAACAGGAAAAAGGTCCAGCTGCCCTGGAAAGATACAGGGTCCTGAACATGGAACATGATACTGAATAGTTATAAGGAACAAATAACTAAGCACAAGACAAAATAAACCTGTGAGGAGAATCAATTACTCCATTAGCCTAATATCTCTGTGTTAAATTAATTATCTCACTCCTGTATTGAAAGTTGCATACTGATAGCAGTCTTGTCAAAAAAGCAAAACAAAACATATTGCTAGATGACACAATGACTATAACACGTGTCTAGATCACCTACCTGAATTTCACCTAGAGCAGCAAGGCACAGAGTCAAGTCTAACACCACGTCTTGAGCTCATCCTCATTTCTAAAATAACAAAACAATAATAGCTTATAGTGGCTGTCAGATTGCTACAGATGCTATGCTTTATAGGCAACACTAAATCACTGGTCAGGAAACGATATTTCATATATAATAATGGTTCTTTATATTTTAATTTAAGATTAAACAATTAACAAACAGAAAGTTCTGCAAATACCAACAAAAGAGCATCTTACGGGCGTGCCAGATTTGGAGGCTATAATTCAGATGTCCCCAGTGAGTTTTATCCTTCAGTCTTCCAACTGAATACTGCAACTCACAGCTCCTCTAAGCTATAACAACGATAGGGCAAAAGACAGATATATTCTGTCAAAAGAAGAGGCTCAGAAGGGAGTAAGAATGATACTCAAATATATCAAACGCTAAAATTGATAAGTTCAGTTTACCACTGTGTTTTTCTAGACACTTTAAACTACCAAATGCACTTGGAATTATTTCTTAGGGACAAAAATGGGCTGAAGTGTATGTAGGTTAAACCAAGGTGTGTATTCCCTAGGGATATCTCAGAAGATAAAAAGCAAGCCCTGACTACTATTTAAAGGCAGCACAGCAGACGGTTAAGTTACACCCAGGTGTGTCTTCCCTCAGGTGATCCCAAGGGAGAGATGCTAGGCCACTTTTCCTATTTAATGGTGGCAGAATAGCTGGTTAGATTACGTCTTAAGTCATTTTGTAAGTTTATCATCCAAATGTTAGGATACAAAAATTGTAAGCCTACAAAGCTATTCATGATAACAAATACTGCTGCCATCACTGCATAATAAAATATAAACAATGTATTAAAAATAAGCAATTATCCCACTACTAAATTAAATAAGAATATTTTATCAAAGGAATGAATTTATGTTCTGGTTGGGCACAAAATGAAGCAAGTTCATAGGGAGAACTCCTCACTGACAAAATTCCAGATCAACAAGACTGTTCCTGCCAATTTTAAATAGCAGGAGGGGTTTATAATGAGGTCAACAGCGGTTTTCCATGTAAGTGAGCCCAAGAACATTTTATGCTAAAATTGATCAAGCATTCTGAATTGGACACAAAGTGTCATGCACACCTGAGCTCAGCTTATCCATTTCCAGTGCTCTGCTTTGAAAAGCACTAGCTAGTCCAGGAAAAAGCTTTTGAGAGAAGGATCAAACTGGGGAAAATAAGAAGATAATAATATTTTCTCAATTCCTATTACAAAACAACCTCATATACCCCAGATGCCAAAATGTGGCACTACAAGAAGCAGATCACGCAGGATGACTCCCCCTAAGCAAGGGAAACAAATATGGAAGCAGGCTCTTGAGCCGCTCATTCTGGATATCTTAAAGACAGCATGCTGTGTCAGTCATGCAGGCTGTCATTTCTTTTCCCAGTGCAGTACTGCCTGTATAGAAGTACCAAAGAGCACTGCCCCTTTAGTAATCTTCAATGGGCAGCTGAGCCCTCATGAAAGGAGATAGGAGCCATTTCCACCCGCTGACATGATTACTTCAAACTATAGTCTCAGTCAGACATCACTGAATTGGTTCCACTGACTTGCATTTTGAACATTTACTTTGCAACTTTGATGGCTGCAATTTATTTTTTTCTCTCCAAAAATTAAAGATCAGATCTGGGAACAGAATTTAACAGCTTAGAATAGCTGCCAGTACACCAAATAAAGACCTTAGTCTTTCAATAAAAGCTCAGACCAAGAACAGATCTAAAGTTAACTCATTACAACAGTCTAGTCTGGATCTGACAAAACGAAGTTTGTTCTGATATAAGCCTCTTGATCTCTTCTGTTCTTTGCTTGTGGCATATGGCTTCATCTCCTGAAGACCAAGCTGATTTAGTTTAACAAAACTCTTCAAGTTGCCTATAAGATAGCTGTAAGGGAAAAATAAAAAGTACTGACTTCAAATTCTACAAAACTATTTTGCCAGTCAAAAGGAGAAACACTACAAAGCAGTACTGCTAGGTGGGCTTTGCTCTTTATGTCCACAAAAGTGGATGTTGATATAAGGCTGTGGTACACATTGGTAAGCAACAGGGAAAGTCTGCAGCAAATACTGACACCCCCCTTTCCTCTAGGTATTTCCTCCTGATAGTTATCCCAGGAAAGAAGAGATAATACTTGCCAGTCAGTGGTTCACTTTCATTCAGGATCTTATCTCTGCACTGCAATCGACCTGTGACGCCAGCTCAAGTAAACACACCCAACAAGTTAATGTTAAACTAGCTAACTTGGGTACCAATAACTACATAGCTGCAGCAGTCTGGATTTCAAGGCAGGCAGCAAAGCTTACTACAGAGACTGGGTTAATACTCAGGCCATTAGCCTACTTTGGTTCTGAGCTATTGTAGTTAGTACCTAAGTTACGACCATAAAACCATCTCAGATTTGTCTATCTCAGCCATCAGTAAGAATCGTAAATTAAGGGTAGTGCAGAATTTGGGAATAATTAAGTAAAGATGTCGAGAGTAGCCCAAACCATCTCAGAATCTTTCCTGCCAGCTTTAGACATGTAACCCTGAGGAACATCAAATGTGAAAGCCCTTGGAAAGGACAAGTAATTATCCAGCACTATCTTTGAGATCTTCCAGACAGGAAAGAGCATATCCACCAACACTCCATGCCCACTATCTCTACAAGATCCAGCAGATAAATTGACAGTCTTCATTTCTAGTATCAGAAGTATCAGAAGATCTAATAAAATCAAACTGGCAAACTCTTGATAGGAAATAATTCATCACAGGTAAAAACATGGCTTTTCTTCCACAGGTCCTATTATTATGACCTGTGGATGCTGTGGTAGATCTTTTCTGTCACAAATCTGTATACAGTATTCTGCAACAGGAATCACAAAAACACTTCATGAATAGCATGAACTTAACATGAATATAAATATGTCCTCCAAAGCAGAGAGCATGTTTTTATCAAAGTTTCAAGACCTTATTCAGTATCTTACCATAATCGTGGGAGATAAACATGGGTGTACCTATACAATAACCTGGGGGCCGCAAAGATGTTTCTACTGTTTTGTGGAATGACGATAATTATATTTAGCACTCATTCAAGGCTTTTCATCTTCAAAGCACTTTACAAACATTAATTAATCCTCACAACACCCTATGAGGTAGGTAAGTATTATTACAGTAGGTGTGATCAGGTTTGTGTAGGGGACTGTAGAGTGTGCACAAAGCCAGGTAAGGGCAGCAGAAATACATACTCCTGCAATTGCACATTTAAACTCATATTCCTCTCTACATATTTGCACACAAAACCCAAACCTCTCCACATAAATATATATACATACATGCCCACACAAACGCATACACTCCTCCAATCTAGTTCTATTTTTACGACTGCGCTAAGGCACTCTGTTTTGGGGAAGGAATATTACCTTGAGTACACTGGTCTCATAATGTTCTTACATTTAAATGGTGCAACATGTTTTGACATTCTATGGTGGAGCCACAGTTCCTTTCCATGATGAGAGTTCAGGCTGTATAAATGTAAGAAAGAAGCCTATTTCTGGTAGCTGAATGCTTTCTGATAGCATGGCAAAATTTTTTTTTTAATAACCACAGGTGGATAATAGGTTTGCAAAACACAGTAATAGATGGGTATTTTAAATCAAGAGAAAAACAGAGAGGTTGAGAGGGAGCACTCTCTTTCCAGACAGTTAGAGCTCAATACCTGCCCAACTTCTCTGAAGAATTACCAAGAGAACAAGGAAAAAAAACCTGCAGCTTAGTCATATTTGTATTCTTATTAAATGCAGGACTGCCTGAGGCGAACAAGAGCTGATATCATAATTATTGGCTTGCCTAGCCAGCTGCCTTCTCTCACCTGATGTAAGATCAGATCTTTCCAGCCTTTGGAGACTCTGTACCGCTGAGCCTCCACTCTCTCTGCAGGGCTGTTTGAATGACCTAATCCTGTCCTGGAGCAGCAGCACGCCGTCTTGCTTCAGTAAAAAGGTAAGAGGAAACCTCTGACAACTTCATATAGCTTTTTAGAATTCAGCCGTGAAAGCCAAACGGAAGGGGGAGCAGAACTCTTTTGCCTTGGCTCATCTATTTAATCTGAAGTCCCTGAGGCTGACTTTGAAGAACTTCAGGCTGAGGGAAGGGGAAGGTCAGCACCTACATCCCGTTCCTCGGCAACTCCTATAGGTATTTATCAGCCGCGAGTGAAGAGTAGCAAGAGAAGGAGTCAAGAAAACACCAGGTAAGTTAACAGATCCATTGGTCTAGTACTGGGAGAAATGAAGACTGTAGGTGATTTCCCAAAGGAAAAAAAATAGCTCTTCTTGTCTCGGGTGTATACCAGCTTAATCTAAGCTACTTTCTGTTCCATAGTTACAAAGAAACCTTCAAGTGTTTACCATTACCTGAAAAAGAAAGGAATTAAGTAACAGAAAGACAAACCAAGAAAAGTATTTCTAAAAAGAAGTGGGAAGTCTCATGTTTCACAGATTCATAACAGGTTAATTTCAAACTTTTCCAATGGCAAATCAAAAACTTGGGAAGTTATATGTTTTGAAATCAAGCTTGCCTTTACTACGGCCTCTGTTTTAAATCTGTTACTTTTGCCTCGTGCGTTTTGTAGTAGTAGATGAAAACTTTTTTTAGACTTACTCCTATATTGAAAGGTGACTGAAGTGACATCCAGACAGAAGCTAGGATGTGTCAACTGCAGAAATGACTGAATTTGAGTACTGCAAATGGAAACTTGTTTCTTATTTCTTTATATGCACAGGAAATATATCGCTTTCTTTTCACTTTTTAGTTTCAGACTGTTACATTTCCAGAAAGAAAGGAACTGTTTGTGTTACAAACACAATAATTATCAAACCTATAAATAACAACTAGCCGTCATTCACTCTTGGCCTTCCTGCAAATCTACTGGACATCAGATTAAATCTTGGGGAATTAGACTTTATTCTATAAATGTTTCAGTTTGGTTTATCTGAATCATATGTTTCTAACTTGAATACTGATATGAGCTAGGTTGAGCTGGATGAGGTTTAGGCTGAAAATGTATGTATTTTGTTAATAACTAATTATAAGCATGGAAGGACAAAAAATATTAAATATCTAGCGTGCATATTTCTTAAGGAGTAAAGGATTGTGTACTTTGCTTTCAGCCAGGTGATGCTCTGTATTATATATGCAGCCAAGAAAATATACAACTAAAGCACATTGTTTACCCTACATCCTGGTGAGGGGAGATGAACATGGGTAGAAGCAGTATTAATGTAAATGAAATAAGGGACTACGTCCTGGTAATTTGAGCATCTACACTCCACTCCAAATGTTAAAATATAGTGTGAGAAAATACTAGCTTGTACATGAGCACAGATACTTGTATAATATTGCCGTGTTCCTAGATATAACTGGAGCCACGTGTTATGGACACAGGAGTCAGTCGAGTATTCCGGGGAGTAAATGGAAATATCTATAGGCCACTGTGATAGGTGTAATATAGGAACCTGCCAGGAACACATGAAGACCCTTGCCATTACTGCAAAACACTGAGCAGAAAGAGGAAAGCGTAGAAAGAGGGCCACCTACAAGAAGTAATGTCTTTCTGATCCATTCCTTGTAATAACAGGCTTTTTCTTTTTTAGGAGAATAGCTTCCTGCTCAAATACAGTTTTTGAAGGGGATAATGAGAAAGACACATAAAAACCCCAGAGAATGCACTATGTCCTCTTAGAGTATCCATTTTGTAAAAACAAAAATAAAAAGAAAACATAATTGTTTAGGATTCCTGGAAACTAAACATTAACCGCAACAACAACATTCTAATCTTTTTGGCCGCAAACTCCAGAAATTTAACACAAGAAGCGGTGTCATGCAGAGCTACTTTCAATCATTAAATAACTTCCATAACCTAGTTTCATAGGCTGTTAAATGACCAAGGACAGGGGGACAGTGATGTGGCCTCCAAAAAAACCTGAAACAGAAATTTCCAAGTCCTGCAAAAAATATTGATAATTGATTCACAACCAAAAGGGGCCTTTGATTACAGCCCAGAGTGACCACAGCTAGATCTGAAGCTAGAAGTTCTGCAGTAATCCATGCAATAAAATTTAAAAGGCATAAAGTTAAAAAACAAAAACAAAAGAAAAAAAACAAACCAAACCAAAAAACCTCACCATGTTTTTAGCCTTTAAAAGGTAGGGACTCAAAGCGCTGAAGAGTGTACAATGAAGAATTTTTACACATACTACTCTGTCCTGCTTATAAACTCTACAATTACAGATGCAAAATATTCTAGCAGCTTACGCCTCACTCATGCAGAAACTTTGGAAGCTGGCTCTTTCTGACTGCGTCCATTGGAAAGTAAGGAAAAGTGTTGTTTTGGATGTGGCATAAGCGAAACAATATTTGGTAGGTCAGTGCCTATAAGCCATAGAAATAGTAAGTGGAGATAACTTCCAAGCAGATAGGATTTACTGTTTGTGGCCGTGTCCTCTATTGTTACACAGAAAGCCTGAGCTTTATGATTTGGGTCAAACACACCTCTCCGCTCTCCTGCACCTCAAAAATCATCAGCTCAAAATACAAAGAGACTAATTATGGAGATAATGCAGATTAAGCAAGAGGTACAAATAAAATCCTCCTCTCATACATCTGTGAGTATGGCCAGTGCCACATCTTTCCAAGGCAATTCTTCATTTAGTTAAGATTTGAAAGCAAGGTGGCAGTTCTCAGAAGCTATGCAAGGCTGAAAGAGGCTGGAATACCCTGAGTAGGAGCCCACTAATAAATCACCACAGAATGGCATCATTCTGTCTGCCTTAGGAAGCAGAGCTGTGAGGTGCTGCTCTTTCTTCTGAGTCACTATTGAATCAATGCCCTAACATGGTGCTAACGACAGGATGCTGCTTACATTAAGGACTAAAAGCAAAGTCTTGGCCAATTCTATTTATCAAAGACACTATGCCACTTTTAATAAGATTAGGGAAATAATTAACCCTCTTGCCACATTTCAAATATAAATTCAAGTCCTGCC